>NC_056727.1:571195438-571302938 GCF_019279795.1 Protopterus annectens | reverse complement strand
CTACTCACATGTAAAGACCACTACTCCGACATAACGCATCACAGATGAGTCAGGTAGAGGTGACAGTGGCAAATGCTGCATTCTAGGTTGTATCCTCATATACCATGTTCCCAGACTACCAACACACATCCATATGTGGTATGACATAGTATGGTAGACCACCAGATGACCCTCGATTGGTGGACTGTACCTAGGCCTACATCAACTGTGCAAAGTACCCATGTACAGACACAGCTGCATAATGTGTTATGCAATGCAATAATACCACTGTTTGTAACCAGCTCAGTTGTACACATACCAGGGTCCCTCGGATGTTGTCAGCATTAACACGGTCAACTGTTGCTGTACACCAGTAAACAACACCCTCATGGTTGGATATGACCTAACCGTACCTGCCCTGGAGATGTACATCCCACACTCATACAACATAAATTACATTACCATAGCTTTACTTTACCTTTCTACACACAGGTGGCTTCAGTCATTATAAAGATGCACATGGCAGATAGCATGCTAACAGTACATAAGGTTCGATATCTATGTTGACAGAGGTAATATTCCTCTTACCTTACTCTAGGTTGCTGTGTGTTCCCGGCCCTAGGGTAAATAGGGTCTGTAGGCAAACTTCATTTAATCGTTTTTTTATATCAGGGATGTACCTCTTACTACAGGTAACTAAACGTGTGTATCCCAATATGTACCATTACTTACTATGTTAAATATATTGTTATTCATGACTGTTATTGGTGAGCTTTAGCTGCTACTCTACATGTGGAGTTAGCGTGGGACCTGAAGTTACTAGCAGGATCTTCATCGGCTATGCTAGAAGGCTTGGATGTGTCTTCTCACTAACTACTGCCATGTCTACTAGTGTGTAGTCCTGTAGAACTGTTTTTCTGAATATTAGAGTGGATTTGAACAGTTTTTTTAAGTATTTGTATTGTGTATAATGTTTAGTGCCTGTGGCATGCCTAAAACGCTCATAGTTGTAGCGTGGATGTAGTTCAACAACCACACTAGTGAGTTTCCCGTGTAGAAGCATTTTTTCTAAATATTAGAACGGATCTGGAAGTGTTTTTAGTACCTGTATTGTGTAAAATGGTTAGTGCCTGTCGCATGCCTAAAACAGTCATAGTCATAGCGTGGATGTAGTTCACCCACAAATGTTTCTGTTGCTGCATATTGTTAGGTAAACTAGAACTTTGTAGTGGTCAGTCTAAAAGTGATACAGTCTTGCCTAAAGCCACTACGACACAGATAAAGCATCTGTTGCGCTTTAGTCTGTACTCACCTCACTATTAAGCTATAGCAAATGTAGTCATTTTAATCTGCTTGTCTTTACACTAATAGCATTTGCAGCTTGTAACAATCCACTAAGGTAATTGGGCTGAATATAACCTAATTGTATTACTTGGTCTTAGATTTTTCGGAAACAGCACATAGAGCATTTCTAGCTTATTATTATTACTCCATCAGGAGTTTTTGTTTCTAGCTTATTTTAAATCACTTTTGATTTTGTTGAGTACACGCCTAATTGAATCAATGTGTCTAACCTAAATGTACTACTGTTTTTTTTATTTCCAAAAACGGCATATGCATAGCTTATTATTCTTACACCTTCAGGAACTCTGTTCCTAGCTTATTTTAATCTATTTTTTTTGTTTAGGTTGAGTACAATCTTAATGGAATTATTTGGATCCTAACATTTAAAAGGATGGAACATAAGCTTATATGCGTCACATGGTTCTTGAACTACTTCCTTTATGGATCCTACTTGGCCCAAATGTTCTTTACTCATACTTATTTGCTAGTACTGTAAATGCTTAACTGAACATAGGATGCTCAAACTGCACTTTTGTATAATATAGTGCATCTACTGACTATGATTGCATGCTAACTGTAAAAGTAATTACTGATTAAAGAAAACTGTGCTATAAAGTTGTTCACAACTAAAGGGACCATAGGAATATACCATATGTATCAGTATACCTTCCTATCTAGTGAGCAGTAGATATTGTGCCATGACTTTTCCTATTATTAGTTGTTTACATTGATACAAATCTAGCATTTAGTATATACAATGTTGCTACTTCACAGTTGGCTTACACTGTTTTAGAGTCAAAATATCTGTCTGACAAGATTGTGTTGGTATGCTTGTATATTCTTATAGCCTGTTTGTCATTAATATCTAATAAGTGAATGTGTTTTTTCTCTCTGTGTATCTTACTACTGTTTCTCTCTCCCCCCTTATTATCACCAGCTACCAAACCTTATTGCTCAGTAATACTTTGAGGACCTGCCCTGCCTGCTGAATAGCAATATTTTCTCAACAGTACACTGCGGTCTTCCCAAGCTAAAAGAACAGAACCCATCCTTCCCTGTGCAACAGCCCCTCAAGGGAATACATTAAGTGAGAGAAAGTGTGTACTTCAAAAACTACTGTCTGTAGACATAATAGTGTGCACTGCTGTAATTTTGTACATTTACTCTCACTAGCCAGGACAACCAACAACCAAACTCACTAGCCAGGACAACCAACAACCAAACTCTGTCTGTTCCTAGACCTAGTCTCCCTTCCTCTCTCCTTTAACCTTTGTTATAAACTCCTATCCTAGCATACTCAAACTCTGACTTCTGCTACCCTCCCTTCTCTCTCCCAACAGACACTATTACTGCTATCTCACCTCTGTCCACTAGGTGGCAATATTTCTCTACACCTTACCTATTGTCCTCAAACTCACCTTATAGGCATCCCAATTCCCTGTTACAGTGTATAGTCCCTCTATACCCTCCTACCTTTACCATCTTCACTGCTTTACCAATTTGTATTATCCAAATACTATCCAGGCTATCTGTTACCTACCTCTCACCACCTATACATACCTTAACAATTAGTGTCTCTAATTGTTCTTCTAGGATTCGCTTCTTCTTTTGCTCTTCCCGCTCCGTTCGCCCAGTGGGCTCACTCTGCTCCCCTACCCTGCACCCAAATCTCACCCGCCCCAGTGGTCCTAACTAAATACCCCACTGGCCACACCCACTACATTACCACCAAACACAAACTCCTCCCCCTTAAAGTACTAGTACTCTATTCCCAGCAATTCTCCCCCCTCTATCTTATCTGCAAATATCTCTGCATTTTACCTCATTCATTTTGTTCCGACAATGCCTCTACTATTGTACCGAACATGCCACAATCCCTTATTTTTACTATCACTGCTAACTATCCTAACTATTCCCTGTCTACTTACTCACTCTGAACACCAAACAAGTCTAGGATTTCACTATCCCATCAAGCAAACCACTATACCTACTTTTAATCTTCCCCATAGTTTCAACAACTCTTTCTTCACAGCAAAGTATTTGTCAGCCAAGTTTCATAGACTTGCTCATATTTCTTACTATAGCCCTAAAGCTAGAAAATTCCAAAACCTAACTTCTAAACTTTTACAACTCACCCTAAGAGTTCAAATCCACATCCTCATAGATGGTGATATACATCCAAACCCTGGTCCTACCTCAAGTACTGTTACTAAGCCTGATACAACAACTTCATCTAACACACAACTACTTACCAGGACCCCCAACTCTCTTCTAATAGCACATCTAAATATTAGAAGCATCAATAATAAACTTGCTCCTTTGCATGCCCTTATAGATGTATATTCATTTGATATTCTCTGCCTTACTGAAACCTGGCTTAACCCATCAATACAAGATACTGTAGTTATTCCCCCCCAGCTATAATATCCTGAGACTTGACCATAATGCTAAGAAGGGTGGAGGCGTAGCTATACTTTATAAAAATGGACTACAAGTTACCTCAATAGACCCCAAACTACCTCTTTCCAGTAATGCAGAGATTCTTATATCAAAGTTTCAGCTCAATAAATGTAAACCCATATATATAATCTGTATTTACCTTCCCCCAGGCAATAATACTAACACACTAGAAGCTATTCTTAGCTGGCTATCAACCAACTATCCACAAGAAACCATAATACTTGTCGACTTTAATATAAACTGGATTTCTTGTACAACTGAGCAGCCTTCTACTCATATTAATCTATATGGCTTTACCCAAACCATAACTTCCCTTACCTGAACCAACAAGCTTAATAACAAAAAAAGCACTCTAGACTGGATTCTCACTAATACTCACCAGCAAACTTATAAATCAGGCACCCTCCCAGAAGACATAAGTGACCACTCACTTACCTACTTAATCAGATATAAGACTGAATCTCCAAACTTAACCAACTGTAGGACTGTAAGGACCAACAAAAACTTTAACCTGGAAAGCTTCCAAACTGAACTTTCAGCCTGTGACTGGGCACCCCTCAAACATCTCCCATTAGATGATGCAGTCAAACACTTTAATACAAAATTCTTAGCCATTCTAGATTGCCATGCCCCTATTCGTAAAATTAGAACTAGAACTAAACCAGCCGCATGGCTCACTAAAACTACCAAACAAAATCCTCAAAGAAATAAACTATGGGCCAACTTGAGGGCATCAAAAAGCCCTTCAGATCACCTAAAGTTTAGGCAGCTAAGAAATGAAACTAAAAAAGCAATAGTGTCTGATAAAAGGAACTACTACTGCCACCTTCAACAAGCCCACCAGAAAAATACACAAACATTCTGGCAAGGCATAAATAACCTCCAACACCCAGGACACTCTTGCACTCTCACTCCCTCTGGCTCTAATCATAATAATCCTACCCAAATAGCCAACTCATTTAACACTTTCTTTACAGAAACCGTTCAATCCCTGGCCAACCAACTATCTCCTAGCATCACATGCTCTACCACTGCCATGATCAATAACTCTCTCCTATTTCATTTTCAACCAGTTCCCACATCCCTTGTCTGTAAACTTATCTAGCAGCTTAAACCCACCACACTCTCTGCAGATCAACTACCTGCAGAATACCTGCAAAAATCAGCTAAAGAAATTGCTTACCCCATATCCATCCTCATTAATAGAACAATTTCTGAAGGATACATCCTAGCCATCTGGAAAGTCTCCCACATTTATCCCCCTGCATAAGGGTGGTACTTCCAAGGACCTCTCCAACTACAGGCCCATAGCCATATTATCCCCTGTTGCAAAGATAATGGAGAAATGTATTCACAGGCAACTTTTATCCCACCTACTTGAAAAAATCTACTAGCCAACTGTCAACATGGTTTTAGACCATTTCATAACACCACCTCTGCTCTTTTATCCTTTTCTGACCATATTAATAGAAATCATAATAACAACACTCTATCCTCAGCCCTCTTTATTGATCTGTCGAAAGCCTTCAACATGGTCAACTATCACCTCCTCATAAACACTCTCAGAAACATGTCATTGGATGATCTTGCAATTCAGTGGTTCCAATCCTACTTAAATAATAGAAAACAGGCTGTACTATGGGCAAATACCTTATCTTCCCACCTTCCAGTTACCCTAGGAGTCCCACAAGAATCCATATCGGGACCTTTACTTTTCTCCAGCTTTACTAATGACCTACATTCTGTAATCCCACAAGCCACCTGCATCCAATATGCAGATGACTCCACACGTATATGCTCTGCCACTTCCCCATCAGAACTTCAATCCCTAACCCAAAAGACCTTTAATACAGTTGAAAATTGGCTCCTGCATAGATATCTTATCTTAAACCCAAAGAAAACAAAAATACTACTATTCACACCCACCTGTAGAACCTCCCCTCTTAACTTTACCGTAACCTCTAGTAATGGAACTTCATATCTCCTGATACTACCACTAAACTACTCGGGGTTCTAATATAGGAATAACTCATGCCTGGGTGTGGGTAATGCTGGATTTACCCACGGTTGGTGTGGTTTGGTCACGAGGGCATGGGTTATTGCTATTATACAATGACATTATTTATGAAAAAAAATAATAACTTTTCTTACATAATGGCATTGTATAATGCCTCCTTGCTGCCCTTCCACAGCTGTCTGGTATTCTGCGGCAGTTCTGATGTACTGCGCATGCATATGCCTACGCAGTACATCAGAGCTGTAGGCAAAAGCAACGGAGAAAGCAAGATCTCCGTTGCTTTTTACAAACTGTTTTGCTATGTTAAATGGGTTTAACATAGCAAGACAGCTTTAAAAAAAAACAACGGAGAAAGCAAGATCTCCGTTGCTTCACACTGTCTCACTATGTTAAAGGAGTTTAACATAGCGAGACAGCTTTAAAAAAAGCAATGGACAATCTCCGTTGCTTTTTTTTAAAGCTGTCTCACTATGTTAAACTCATTTAACATAACGAGACAGTATGAAGCAACTGAGATCTTGTGTTCTCCGTTGCTGTAAAAAAAGAGTTATAGTAATGGAAAAAGTCCGGGCGACCAGACCTTTTTCCATTACTATAACTCTGATTTACAACATGCACACTGACCAATCAAAGTGCACGTTTTTGTATATTAATGGGGAGGTCATTGTATAATTGATAATAACCTCTCTTATGAGCCTCACATCAATAACACTATAAAAACAGTTAATAAGAAATTAGGTTCCCTCTACAGGATCAAACCCTTTCTAACTCCATTAGCCAGAATCATCATTGCCCACACCCACCTTATATCTACTCTGCTTTATGTCTCTCCTATCTATACCAAATTATATAAAAGTGCTCTGAATAAGCTGTCTACCTCTTACAACAATATTGCCAGATTTGCTGCAGGGTCCTCCTATAGAACCCAATCATTGTATCAATTTGAATCAACTAGGCTGGCTTGAATTGCCAAACCTAATATTATTCAACCAAGTAATTGTAGCCCACAAGATCCTGTACCACCCACAAAATACTCCTATACTCACTTCCCTGGTCACCCCCTATAATAATCTCAAAATCCTGTGCTCATCTAACAAACTACTAGTACAAATTTCTAAATCTAATAACTCAGCAGGGGACACTCTGTTCTCTAATACAGTGGGTAAAACCTGGAACTGTCTCCCCAATCACCTAACTTCACTATCCTCAGCTAACCTGTTTAAAGTAAACGTAAACCCTACCTCAAATCACACTGGCTATGCCCCTGTGCTAACCCAGATTAAACATCTAACCCTTCCCATTATAACATGATTCTCATCACTTATCTTATTTAGGGCATGCACCTATGTATATAGTGTCTGTCTTTATCAACTAAACCAGTCTACTTTTTTAGACCTCGTGTGTAATTTTTATAGAATGAGTGTGTTCACATACTGCTTATAATGTACATTCACTACATTTTTCATTTTTTGACATTTTTTTGTGTGACTTTCTAATTAATAGTTCTAATGTCTTTGTAAATATCATTGTCCTTGTGTATTTGTTGTTTACTTGTGGAGTTTTTCTCCCCGGGCTCCACTGAAAATGGACATATATAAAGCTGGACTAGCCCGGTCAACAAATGTAAAATAAATAAAATAAAATAAATAATATCCCCTCTCTACTGGTCACCCATGACACCTATCATATCATACAACACCCCATGTGGCATGTATGTCTTTAGACATGTCCACCTAATGCAATGCCTAAAACATACCCAAATAACAGGACCGTAGGACCTACACAAGGCCTGTATTGACAGACTCAGGGAAATCCAGCTTTGCTCTGTATGTTCCTGAGTAGTCACGGGTGATATGTTCATGACATTTACAGCCATGTACCTAATGTCAACAATTGCAAGCCATGCATGCTGTGTGCTGTCTAGACATTAGCCTTAGTACCACAATAGCCAGTACATGCTGGGGTGAGATGTTTACAAAGCACAGACTTTGCACATGCTTGAATGAGTGTACTGCCTAGCTCTAAAGGAGCATATTGCTGGCACTTTTCCAGTACACATAAGGTGTGTGTGGCAAATATGATGTGCTCACTGTTGACCATTACAGTGCCCTGGCTTCACCATGGCACTGTCAAAGTAACAGTTTGTAGGAGCATGACATGGAATAATGCTGTGTGTGTCACACTGATATGTGCTGTTGTAATATATGTACACTTGGCTTCTCGGTGAAAGTGGTGGTGTCCTACCAGTACATGAATACAACATCCATTATGGTGTAATGCTCAGCTATGTTTCACACATGGCTTGGGGAAGGTGTGGAATGTATCCTCTTGACCTGCTAGTGCATGTACTGTTGTAGACCACATATGTGTACATGTATTGCTGTTTGTGTAGATTCCATGTGTGTGCAGTGCCTGATGTCTTAAGGTGACTGTTGTCCTAGTACATCATGCTGTTGCAATACAGCCTCAACAATACAGCCTCAACATTGCCAACTGTATATGGTGATAAACTCTAAGTACAGTATGAGGTATGGACAGATGTTTGGACATGAACAGATGTTTGGACATGACTACTAAGTGGTGGGGCTTCCTTGCAGATGAATGATTACTGAGGACAGCTCACTGGTGTGTTACAACCAGCTCTACAATAAACTGTGTACCTGCTAAGGTCAGGTTTTGTTAATTGAAGTGGAAGACAGACAATGTAGAATGTTGTAAGGGTGACACTGAAGGCAAACCTCATGACACCTGTAACAGTAATACCTCCCCTGTGCATATATTGTGCATATAACAGCACAGTTGTCAAAGGAAAGCATCAGTAAGCATTGTACTGGATGTGATAGTACTGTACTTCTGTGGAACCTATCATGAGATATGCTGGTGTTTGATTCACAGTGGTGGCACATGTGGGTGTGTGTCCATATATGTCACGTATGGTTGGGAATACATCCCACATGTTATCACTCTCCTGAACACTGTTGTTGACACCAGTACAGAGTGAAGTGTAGAAAGAAAGGCATAGGCAGGTGGTTAAACCTCACACATGTAAAGTGTCTGTATGTGTGTGACATAGGTGTATATCTTTGTGAATGCCAGTGTAGTATCCCTGTCGATGTCCTCAATCTTATGCCATTCCAACTACCTGCACATGTGTAATCTCTGTGGTGCATCTTGTAATTGCATAGTACTATAATGATGATATGCACATAGGCAGGGGTTCTCAGCTGAATACTGGCAACTGTGAGTGTGTGGGTGTGTCTGTGTTTGCATGCTGTCATGGCAGTGGATATTACTGCTTCCCAATGAGAAGCCACTATTTCCACTGGCCTTTACCCTTGTCTTCTGGCATACCACTCTTTTACCCAATCCGTGCTCCAAGTAACTATACCTGTGATGTCACCCACTATGGATGTGATGTCTCTGAACACAGTAGCTTACTGCACAGCTATCATGCTCTTGGATCATTAGAACAGTGTGTCTGTGTGTGTGTGTGTGTGTGTGTGTGTGTGTGTGTGTGTGTGTGTGTGTGTGTGTGTGTGTGTGTGTGTGTGTGTGTATGGCTGTCCGTGTGTATGGTTCTCCGGTTCCTGGAGTGAGGCTGTATTTTGCCATAGTGAAATGTTAATGCCCCCCCATCCACTCAAAGCAATCTAGCATCCCTGTTGATATCATCAATCGTAGACAGGCATACTAACCGCCTGTTAACATGTACTTCCTGGGGTGTGACCTGTTGTTACATAGCCTACTGATGAACCCCCTCCCCACATACACTCACTGCACTGTAGTATCCCTGTCGATGTCCTCGATCTTAGGCCATTCCAGCTACCTGTACATGTGTAATCTCTGTGGCGCATCTTGTAATTGTGTAGTACTATAATGATGATATGCACATAGGCATGGGTTCTCATCCAAACACTGGCAACTGTGTGTGTGTCACAGTCTGTGTTACTGTGTCTGTGAATCCCTGAGTGTGTGGGTGTGTCTGTGTTTGCATGCTGTCATGGCAGTGGGTATTGCTGCTTCCCAATGAGAAGCCACTATTTCCACTGGCCTTTACCCTTGTCTTCTGGCATACCACTCTTTTACCCACTCCGAGCTCCAGGTAACTATACCTGTGATGTCACCCACTATGAATTTGACATCTCTAAACACAGTAGCTTACTACAGAGCTATCATGCTCTTGGATCATTAGAACAGCAAACATAATTGAAACATGGGAGAATATAACTGTGATGTGGAAGCTACAAAGTGCATGCAGGTATTGTCATACTGACCTGTGGGTAGTCAACATGTACATATGGGACTCCTGCAAACATCACCATCGCCTGGCACATGCAACTACACCTGAAAGAGGAAGGCAGAACATCAGGATCAACATGCTGTTAGTGTTGTCACATATGATACATACTGTCAAACATACAAAATGCATTCTACAACTGCAATACATGGTATGTCTGCTGCCTGTCAACACTACTCAACGATATTAATCTACAGTTGTCTACCTAGTATGTTTACCCTGTGCATCAGACCATATGAACATGTCCCTGCACCGATGGTGTGGATGGATGACAGGGATGCAGCACAGGCATCATCATATGCACAGGGTGATAATGTTTGCCAGGGGCCTAGGCTGTGCCATTGGATGACATCATGCGTGTGTGTTAGGGCCTGTGATATCATTGGGAGTGCATGGATGTTATGCTCGTGTGTGTTGAGGTGCCCTACATTTGTTTCCGGTGTGTGTGTATGCATGCACTCAGGTCTGGCATGTGGCTGGCCTACACAGGGATAATATTGACAGCTGCAGACTGTACAAGGCAGGTTTCACAGTTCACAATGTCTGGCCACGGCCTCGTGACCTGCACCTGCCAGGGGTTGCACGGGCACTACCAGGCAGAGGTTCAGATTTGGTACCGTCTGATGACACATGTCCACTGGATTCATGTCTCTGTTGAGTCCATCCAGGACCACGTGTACATGGTCATTTGTGTCCTGGTGTGGACTGCACAGCACCAGCTGCACTGCTGCTGCTACCGCCACTATGGGAGTGGGCATGTGCAGTAGCATGTTCACGTAGACCTTCAACAGGTGATGTAGCTGACCTACGTCCACTTGCCTGATGCCTCACTCCCACCAGATGTTCTAGCACAGACATTCCACACTCAAGGATTCCAAAGGTACACAAAGACCCTTTGAACCCCCCGTTTCGCCCTATCGTTTCAGGCAGTAGGTCTAAAACCTATCCTTTAGGGGTAGCGATTGACACATATTTGAAACCAGTGTATTCTGGAATTAAACATTTAGTAAAAGATTCCTGGGAATTTCTAAAAAACTTTCCTGTCAACATTGACTGTCAGAATTTAGTGTTTTCATCAATAGATGTGGTGGACCTGTTCTCGTGTATTCCGCATGATGATGGAATTACAGCTTTTACCAATAGTATGGCAAAACACACCAAATTGACGTGGGATAAAATAAGACTACTAGCAGAGATGATGAGTATAGTATTAGACCACAATTACATCTTTTTTGAGGGGGAGATGTTCAGGCAGACCAATGGAGTAGCCATGGGGGCAGCTTGTGCCCCCATATATGCTAATCTAGTGCTACTCGATTGGGAGGAAACCTACGTCTTCAATAGCAAGTACCAGGACAGGATAATATATTATTCCCGTTACCTTGATGATATTTATATCTTATGGAACGGTGACCAAGATTCATTTAAAGATTTTGTTCAGTACCTTAATGGCAGTAGTAAATATTTAAAATTCACTTCTGAACACAACCATTATGGTGTGGCATACCTAGACACATTAGTATCAATGAATGGGACAAAATTCAAATCAAGGATACACAGAAAGGCCACGTATACCAATTCCTATCTAGACTATGGTAGCAACCATCCAAAATTGCTCAAACAAAATATATACAAAGGACAATTAGTCCGTGCACTGAGAATGACATCGGAATATGAGGATATGATTGAAGAGGTGGAATACATCACTATGTTATTCCGAGAAAGAGGGTATGATGAGAATATGATGTCAAATATCAAGGAATATGTCATTGGAGAATGGGGAAATAAATATACATCTATTTTTGGGTTAAATAGTAAGCATACAAGGAATGATGACATCACGAAGAAGACAGACTCACATGAGCAGAATTTAAGTGAAGTCAAAAACACTCAGAACTATAAAAGAGCATGTGTTGTTGAATATGGGCCACATTCACAGGCAGTAAAGACAATTATGGACAGGAATTGGCATATATTTTTTAGTGAACCTGAATTAACAAGTATCCTTGGGAACAAACCCAGATTTGTATACAAAATGGGTAGAAACTTAAAGAATCTTTTAGAATGTGGTAATAAGATCTATCAAAGGGAAGATGCACACACCACGAAGTGTGGAGCATGTAAACAATGTAAGGACATCTTGGAAGACACATGCATTATTTTAAATAATGTTAACAAGACTATTGTTAAATTTAAGAAAGGAAATTGTAACACCAGCATGTTAATTTACATGGCTAAATGCATGTGCTGTCCAGCATATTACATAGGGAGAACTCAAAGACAGTTCAAGAAGAGAATTTATGCCCACGGGTACAGCATTAGAACTAATGACACCAAGAATGCTTTATGTAGACATATTAACAAATATGGTAATGAACATTACTTTAAGTTTGCAATTTTGGACATTATCAAGGTAGACCCAAGAGGTGGTAATATTAAGAATCTACTAGCATACAGAGAATATTGGTGGCAATTGTATTCAGATGCTATGTTTCCACCAGGCATTAATGATTATATTTCTGTAAAACCTGTACTAATGTTGAAAAATTAAAAATTAAATGTTTTAACATTTTATGCAATTACATATCATATCAGCAAAGAATTTTAATATGTATTAATTTTATATATATATATTTTATATATTATGTATATACAACTTTAAGGTTAAGAAGATTTTGGCGCCATTTTACATTTAAAAAGACACACTTGAATGTGCAATATGTTCTGATGAAGCTCGTATTTGACGAGTGAAAGTGCTTGACCAACTGTTCAGTCACATTAATAAACTTTTATTGGATTTATTGATCTACGCAGCTGGCTTCCTTTGTTAACATCCAGGTGAAGTGGTGTTCTTGTGTTTTGCTATAGTAGTGTTGGACTATCGTATTTGTTTAGCAAAACGCTTGATTCAGGTGTTTCAGTTGTTCGGATGGACACCACCAGCAGTCCTGTCAGTGCAACCTCGCCCAATTATGGCAGTGAGATAGCGGACCTTCGGGCCGATCTACGAGCACTACGTGGGGAGGTAACAAAGCTACTTTTGCTGTTCAACAAGGAGGTTACCAGCGCAAAGCCAGAGGATCGCAATTTAAGAGCAGACAGTCACTGCTTATCGGGTAGTAATACCGGAAACAACGTTACGGACAATGCTTTCGGCGCCAACCGTTTGGAAGGTGAAATTCGCAATATAACTCCTACAACTTCATCTCCTGGCATACCGAATGGTCAGGGTACCAACAGCAAAAATGGACTTAGTATTGACTTACCTCGCTCTGTTGGAAGAGCGGACTTTGAACAAATGGAAGCGAGAGATTTTACCTTTGATTTTTCCTTCTCCAATTTAACGGAGGAAGCTAGAAGGACTGGCACCAAGCCTATAACTACACAGCCCATTCGTACATACGGCCAGGCAGTGGCGAGAGATGTGTTTCCTTCAGGTACTGTTAACAACAATAAACGTAAAGATACTAATTCAACTGTTAAGGATAAAAGACAATTTAATTTTAAAGAATATCTCAGTAAGGATTGTAATTTTGACTGTAACAATGGCCGACAGTCGGACAACAATTCTATGCCTATATCAGGCACTTTAAAGGACATTATATATATGTTTGGGAAAAAGTTGAATGTTTTAAATGCTGTGAAGTTAGACAATGCTTATTTGTCCCATTGCATTTCTTTAAAGGTAGTTCCTATGGGTTTGCGTTTTTACAAAACTCCCATGGGTATTGATGTTACAGCTGAAACTAAAAAGGAATTCAATGATTTATTTGATTCGTTTGGTTTTGATTTTATGAAACTCTTAATTAAAAACAATGATGTCAAATTATGTAAAACTATTGCTGAGGTCGAAAGGTTGAATAGTATAATTACACAGGACTTGACATTTTCCCAGTGGGAAAATTTATACTACAAACAGTTTGAGTCAGCAGAATACAAAGCAAACAAAGCATTAGACAGAAAAAGTAAGAAATTAAACAGGGATATTGATCAGTATTCTAGGCAGGACATGTACAGATGGGGAAATGGTAACAATGGGTTTAAGTTTGACAACATGTTTACAGGATGTAGTGATGAACAGCAGAATACACACTACGGGGATTATGACAACAATAATTTTTTTCCCAAACTCAAAAGGGGAAATGCACCCAGATGGAAACAAGGAGGAGGGTGGAAAAGGAAACAGTGAATGTAGACATCAGTACAAACCACGTGGCAGGTTTTGAAGTTAGCACACATGATTCTAACATAGCCAACGTGTCCAACACTGATGTTATCACACAAGATGGAAATACATTTGAATACGACCACTTTAAAATATTTAATTACAGCAATGTGCAATTAAACCCCACATACTTTAGACTTTTATCTAAAGGTATGAAATTTATTCCAACGACTAGGTTCAACATTGTGGACAGTGTCAGTGAGTTAAAACAATACGCTAGGAAGTTGAATTTAGCTATACTATTTGGCAACAGTGAGACCAACACAGATCAACATTTCATACTAAAGAAGAAAAGTTGTTTCATACCGCCCAATAACCTGATGGTTCAAGGGTATGAAAAGAAGGTTTCCCGAGAATTATATAAATACCAAAACAAAGCTATAGGCAAAAATGTTACAAAAAATCTTACCAAAGATGAAATACTGCTACTAAAAGAACTGCGTAACAACAGCAGTGTACGTATAATGAAACCTGATAAGGGCGGGGGAGTTGTTTTATTTGACAACTCAGTGTACAGTTCAGCAATACATGACATCCTACATAATACAGGGAATTATGAGGAAGTCTCTATTAATGAAGTGCATACAGCATACAGGAGAATTGACATGTATTTAGAAGACTTCCTTTTGGAGCAAAGAATTACTGATGAGTTACATCAATATTTGTCCATTGACCATCCTTATATGGCTACCATTGTAGGTATTCCAAAGGTACACAAAGACCCTTTGAACCCCCCGTTTCGCCCTATCGTTTCAGGCAGTAGGTCTAAAACCTATCCTTTAGGGGTAGCGATTGACACATATTTGAAACCAGTGTATTCTGGAATTAAACATTTAGTAAAAGATTCCTGGGAATTTCTAAAAAACTTTCCTGTCAACATTGACTGTCAGAATTTAGTGTTTTCATCAATAGATGTGGTGGACCTGTTCTCGTGTATTCCGCATGATGATGGAATTACAGCTTTTACCAATAGTATGGCAAAACACACCAAATTGACGTGGGATAAAATAAGACTACTAGCAGAGATGATGAGTATAGTACTAGACCATAATTACATCTTTTGAGGGGAGATGTTCAGGCAGACCAATGGAGTAGCCATGGGGCAGCTTGTGCCCCATATATGCTAATCTAGTGCTACTCGATTGGGAGGAAACCTACGCCTTCAATAGCAAGTACCAGGACAGGATAATATATTATTCCCGTTACCTTGATGATATTTATATCTTATGGAACGGTGACCAAGATTCATTTAAAGATTTTGTTCAGTACCTTAATGGCAGTAGTAAATATTTAAAATTCACTTCTGAACACAACCATTATGGTGTGGCATACCTAGACACATTAGTATCAATGAATGGGACAAAATTCAAATCAAGGATACACAGAAAGGCCACGTATACCAATTCCTATCTAGACTATGGTAGCAACCATCCAAAATTGCTCAAACAAAATATATACAAAGGACAATTAGTCCGCACTGAGAATGACATCGAATATGAGGATATGATTGAAGAGGTGGAATACATCACTATGTTATTCCGAAAGAGGGTATGATGAGAATATGATGTCAAATATCAAGGAATATGTCATTGGAGAATGGGGAAATAAATATACATCTATTTTTGGGTTAAATAGTAAGCATACAAGGAATGATGACATCACGAAGAAGACAGACTCACATGAGCAGAATTTAAGTGAAGTCAAAAACACTCAGAACTATAAAAGAGCATGTGTTGTTGAATATGGGCCACATTCACAGGCAGTAAAGACAATTATGGACAGGAATTGGCATATATTTTTTAGTGAACCTGAATTAACAAGTATCCTTGGGAACAAACCCAGATTTGTATACAAAATGGGTAGAAACTTAAAGAATCTTTTAGAATGTGGTAATAAGATCTATCAAAGGGAAGATGCACACACCAAGTGTGGAGCATGTAAACAATGTAAGGACATCTTGGAAGACACATGCATTATTTTAAATAATGTTAACAAGACTATTGTTAAATTTAAGAAAGGAAATTGTAACACCAGCATGTTAATTTACATGGCTAAATGCATGTGCTGTCCAGCATATTACATAGGGAGAACTCAAAGACAGTTCAAGAAGAGAATTTATGCCCAGGTACAGCATTAGAACTAATGACACCAAGAATGCTTTATGTAGACATATTAACAAATATGGTAATGAACATTACTTTAAGTTTGCAATTTTGGACATTATCAAGGTAGACCCAAGAGGTGGTAATATTAAGAATCTACTAGCATACAGAGAATATTGGTGGCAATTGTATTCAGATGCTATGTTTCCACCAGGCATTAATGATTATATTTCTGTAAAACCTGTACTAATGTTGAAAAATTAAAAATTAAATGTTTTAACATTTTATGCAATTACATATCATATCAGCAAAGAATTTTAATATGTATTAATTTTATATATATATATTTTATATATTATGTATATACAACTTTAAGGTTAAGAAGATTTTGGCGCCATTTTACATTTAAAAAGACACACTTGAATGTGCAATATGTTCTGATGAAGCTCGTATTTGACGAGTGAAAGCGCTTGACCAACTGTTCAGTCACATTAATAAACTTTTATTGGATTTATTGATCTACGCAGCTGGCTTCCTTTGTTAACATCCAGGTGAAGTGGTGTTCTTGTGTTTTGCTATAGTAGTGTTGGACACTCAAGGATTGACATGCCATGGTCAAGAACTCACACCATGTCACCCAATTGTCTATCCAAAACATCTGCAAGATGATGGTGAGCATTTGCAAGTGCCTGGATGTTGTCAGTTAATGAACGGACAGCAGCCCCCTGATGCCTCAGACCTTCTCTGTTGTGCCATTCAGCACATGCCTGTGCTTCCATTACAGCCTGAAACATATGTCTGGTGACTCCAGCTGATGTACTTGGTCTCACAGGGGCATGTTGGCCAGTGATCCTCCTACGAGCAGCGCTGGGCACATGCCTGTGTGGGACATCACCAGTCTGTTGACTGGGATCATGGTATGCAGGCACACCTTCCATATTCACCACACTTCCCTGTTCCATGCTACCACCCGCCAACTGTCCTTCCTCTATGGCCTGTGGTGATGGGGTATGTGCAGGCAGGGGGACTGTGTGCAAGGATGAGGGGGAGACAGGTGGAATGGCAACCAATGGCACATATTCAGCCTCTGACAACCCTGCCTGTGCCTCAATCATACTATCATCATCACTGCTAGAGTCTATGGGGACACTAACATCAGGTGGACTGCAGGAGGGCAACACACCTACATCAACACCTGTGAGGGGAAGACAAGAACTGTACATTACAAGTTATACCAGACACACACACAGACAGAAGCACACACACACACACACACACACACAAACAGACACACACACACAGACAGACACACACACACAGACAAACACACATACAGACAGACATACATGCACACACACAGACAGACAAACAGACAGACACAGACAGACAGACACACACACACACAGACAGACACAGACAGAGACAGGCACACAGACAGACAGATGGACACAGACAGACAGACAGATGGACACACACACACACTGACACACACAGACTGACACACACTGACACACAGACTGACACACACTGACATACACGCTACATGCAGGTGATATGGCAGATAGCAATCAGCTTAGACAATTATAGTTACAACTTAGGCAATTATAGTGGTACTTATACATCCCTGAGTTGCACACAACAGCATGCATGTGTTATAGCAGATGGCATGCACCTTACATAATTATAGTGGTGGTTAGCATACATACCTGTATTGCACCATTTGTGTTAGTAGCCTATGCTCCATACCTGCAACACAATGCATGCACTTTGCACCTCTGCTCTGCACTGCCATGGTATGTGCAACATACACCACATGTTAACAGACCATCACTGACCTTTGTACATCTGCCACTGATGCTCTGTGTTGGCCACCACCCCTATGTGTGAGGACATGAGCTGTAGGGTATGTTGACTGCATACTATGTTTGCCTGAGCCCTAGCTTGCATATCTCCCCCAAAGCAGTACATGTCTTTTCAACATTATTCTGCCTACCCCTGAGCTGAGTGTAGACATTGTGCATGTGGCTGTACACACATTTTTGACATGGCTGTCCCTACTTTGCAATAGTGCCACAGAACAGCACAGGTTTACAGTACACCAGCCTGCTGTGTGGCGTATGACCTTGCCAGTCACATGTAGTATGACATGTCTTCTGCTGACATGTTGAATGACATGCATACATTTGTAACACAATGGTGTCCTTTCCAATGTACAGTATGGTAATGGTGTCCCAATGCAGGGACGTGTTATACTAACATGGGCCTTCAGCTGATGCAATCTTGTCTGTCCACCCTACAAATATGCAGGGATATACTGCACATTGAGCTGATATGCATAGCCATTGCAGGGCATCATGTGGCTTCACAATTGCTATACAGTGTGAGCTACTGACACAGTTCATAGCCATGACTGTGTTCACATACAATACATTTCTAATGTGGAATGTGACCCATGTCACCGAGGTGTATACACAATAAACCCTAATGTGGAATGTGTGACATAGGTCACAGAAGGGTATATGGCTGATACCCCTGCACATCTTCAACCATATTACTGATACCTGGCAACTATGCCCACACATGGCTAACTTACACATACTCTATGTCCCACATACCATCTGTGTACTTCACACACATGAGGAGCAGGCATGACAGTGATGTCTGACACCAGCAAGGTGAATGTACTGTATCTGTGGCTTGATGTGGATGTATGTGTATGTTGTGCAACACATGTATGTATTTGGATACTGTATAGGTGAATGCTTCCATGTTGTGACACACTCCAGATGTTCAAGACATGTTATGTGGTGGTTACATGTTATGCCTACACAAGCTGTGCACAGGCCTATACGATGTTTAGTGTTTCACATCTGCAATATCACCATTACACAAAGACCATAGTTGTATTGTGTTGAGCCAATGTACAACAGGGTGTACACACATGTACATCACTTCTACTTGCTTCATGTTAATGGCCATGTGTACACATGTTCAGTCCAATGGTTGTGATGGCCATCTTATTTCACATGTCAGTGTTATCCCATATGACATACACCCATAGATGTCATATGCTCCACTGAGGACAAGGTTATGCAGACAAAGGGTGGTATGTATAGGATGTGAGACATGTTTTGCAGGATAGTTAAGCAGTGTTGCAGTCAGCCCACTACATATCATGGACATGTCTGATAGCACATGACATTGTGTGATATTCATTGCAAGGGTATACTCAGCAAAGGTGTATCCTGTGGGCCTGGCATACTCCAGCTCCAACACATTTAGTGTGTGTGCACACATATGCTCTCTGTACAGTACTGTTTGTATTCCCAACATGTGTAATGCTGATATGTAGTACCTGTCCCTACAGTGGAACACACCTCCACCATTGTATTAACTGTTGTCCACACATCTGGCAATGACAGTTTGGAAGGTTTAGTGTAGGTGTTTCATATAGTCTTCAATTTTTTCACATAGGTAAACAGTGTGATGCATTCCAGGTCTGACCAGTGTCCATTAACAGGACTACCATACATTATGTGTACGTGTGTTATGGCAGATAGCATGCTATTAATATGTTCCATGCATTATCAGGCCTGGTAAATAATAACAATCACTCCTGACACAGGCTGCTGAAGCTGCAAAATGCTAGAGGTACCTAAACAGGAGTGTCATAGCAGTATGATCATTATCCACACCTGTGTGATAGCTACAGGGTGCAATGTCCATGTTAGCACATAAGCCAGTACAATACACTATACTATGGAGTATGCACATCTGTGCATATATAGAGTAGCAGACTATAGTATGTGGCATGTGTGTAAGCATGTATGTGTTTTGCCATATAATCTACATGGCACTGTAAAGCTGTGTAGCATCCTGCCATGTATTGCCTGTGTTGCACATGTGTAACACATGGAACAATAGCTAGCCTGTTGGTATTTGCAGGGTTGGATATTAACTATAGCATGTATGGTCATAGTGATCTAGTAGGCTATATGCCTGGGCCAATTATGAGCCTAGGCAGACAGGTTACCGAGCTGTAGGCAACAGACAGGTAAGTTTCAGTGGCCAGTTCAAGCAGTGCCACAGAACTGATACACATGGTTACTGATATATTTGGCATGCGGTCATCACACCATGTCACAGAGAGGGGCGATGTGCAGCTTTGCTGGACAGGGATGCATAGTATGGCAAGAGTATGTTAAATGTATGGGACAGGGATCTGTCAGGCATGTTGTGATCCTTGTATTAGAAAGGTGGATGACCATGATGTATGTGTTTATTTGGGATCAGGATGTGTTAAGTGTAGCATGTCCAACATCTCTAGGTTCGACATGGCTTTATTCAGGGTAGGCTGCATGCTATACAGTGCAGCTGGGGATTGTGAAGGGCAGTGAAGGACATATACACATGGGCAATAACCTTTAAAGGAAATATGTGATCTATTATGGGTCACATGGGTGTTGAGTATGGCTGAGCAGTTATTTCTATATTCCTGGATGGTACCCTGTCATGATTAGGGGTGCCACATATGACTACCTGTCTTTTGTGGTGAAGTAACTATCAAAGGGAAGTACTGTCCAGCTGCATCCCATACACACAGTTGCCATTATGTTGATCGCTGCCTAGGTGGTAGTTAATGGGTACAGGGTATGTAACATAGGGAATGACAATGCAATAGTTAGCTGTCAGATTGTGGCCATACATCACACACCACACGCCACACATCTGGCACACTAAGGCCCTTCTGTATGTTGAACGCAGCACACAATGAGTCAACTATTGCTCCTAGTTCATAGTCATTTGCAAACATCAATAGGCTAATGCCTTCTGTGTTTGTCTATGTGGTATAGGTAACAAAGAGGGGGAGTGCCAGGAATGACCCCTGTATTACTGTGGCTGGCACTGGTTTGATGTGCGTGTATTCATCAGACACCTTCTGTAGTGTGGGTTCTGCCAGCAGTCCAGTTGCCAGCCACTCCTGTGACATAGGAATATACACCTAGTTTACTAAGTGTAGATGGAACACAATATGGGTGACGGTGTCCTACAACCTGGAAGGTCATGATATGCAGTGTGAATCAACCCTACTGTCATCTACATCTGTACCGAGTACATCAATTATGTTGACCACGGTTCATGGCCATACAGACCAGACTCAGCAGGGTAGTTGCATACTATGTCCCATTATCAATGGTGTCTCCCACTTTGTGGGGTGTGAGAACTGTTGCTGTGCACTATTCGGTGTGTCCATAGCCTGACATGGAGCTATGATTGAACATGATGTGTATGTGGATAGCTGAATGTTCTTCCATTTGTGTAGGATATACCCTGGGATGTTGACAGGTCCCATGAAAGCTTTATGTATGGCTTTAGAGAGTGCAGCTTGTACCTGCATAGTCATTAGTACAGGCACCCTGTAGTGTACATGGATATATTTCCAAGTGTACCTGTTGGGGGTGGGGGGAGGTGGGAGTGGGTTTAGGTTCTCCAAGACCCTATCTGGATCTACAGGTGCTATTTCTGTAGGTGCAGTACTTCCCATGCCATAGTGCTGTGCAGCACGGCAGGTCGTGTCATTGCCATTATGATTAATGACACAGCTATAGAATGCTCTGTGCTTAGCCTCATGATATGTGGCTGATTAGTTTCACAGTAGCTTTTCATGGTTTTATGTGGTGTATCTGTATCTTACTGAGACTGACCAGGGAACACCTACACTCGTGTGTTCACTCTTGCAACAGTTACTACCTTCTGTGGTACAGTTTAAAGCATGGTACCACCAGTTTGCCTACTTTTATGTGTTGGGTTGAATCCTGGTTCTGTTTCAATGGCACAATCACTGCACATATGTGACTACTTAAGGTTCATTTGTGTAGGATTCAGCATTTGCACATGCATTGTCCATCTGCATGGGTGCCATGGTACTCACCACTCTGCTCTCAGGAAACATAACATTGGCATTGGAGACTAACTATGTACAGCATACTGTTAGCCCTGTTTGTGTGACTACTGTAATCCAGGTCAGTGGTGTCGATGGAATCCAACATGCATTGAGCGCAGGTGTTGGTACATGAGGAGTCTTCCCAGTTCATACTGGAATAGTTGAGAGCAGCCATTATTATGGTTCTATCTCAGACCTAATCTTCCCCATTACATCACATTATGACAGTTGGGAAGTCCGCGGCCTAGTGGGTGATCTGTCTCAAGGTGCATTTGGAACTCCACTTTGGCACAAAGGTAGTTACTCAGCATAATGCATCTGATGTTATGCAAGTGCAATTAGCATGGGGGTGTACATATCCTTCAGGAATATGGACACACCTGCGGCCCATGTGTTACAATAAAGGATAATGGGCAAGAGGTGAGGTATGTGTTATAACATGGTCATGCAGGTGTGCTTTCTGGAGCGTTGAAACATGTCTCAGCCACTGCACAGATATGTTCTTCATGTTAGGGATTGACATATGTGTGTCTGTATAGTGTTTCTGACATGTATCATTGTGTAGCGAGACCTGCAGTTTATTGCTTGGCTGTCTCTGTAACAGCAGTGGACCCTCACTTGAACCGTGCATGATGAAGACACTATAAGGGAAGCATGAGTCCTAGGCAGTATCCAGATTCCCAGGGGTGACAGGTGCAGGCCCTGTCTGGCAAAGCATCATGGTCTGTCAACCATGTTATCCCAGAACGACAGATACTGGATACCCTGTGACATGCACCACTACACTAGACAATTGTGGAATACAATCCTTTTGTCCCTGTACTGCAGTATCATTCTGACCAATGGCAGAATGCTGCCCAGGCCTTGGGACATACCTGCATGGGCTACAAAACCTACATGTGTTTCCATGCAGTCCAAGCTATTGCATCACAGGTCCTGCACAACAACATGGAATATGCCAGAGCCATGTGTATAGTCCAAAAGGTGGTCTGAGTGTATGAGTATGTGGCTTATCATGGCAGACAGGCAGCTGACAGTATGTATGCTTTCATATAGGTCGGTGTGTACCATAGTGCTAGAGTTTACATTCACAAATGAGTTCTGTTGGGCATGTTTCCAGTCATGTGTTCAGAGGTGTGGCACAATTATGCAAACTATGGCATACAGTTTGTGTATTTCGGTGTCTATCTCATCCTGCTTGGGGGGGGGGGTCACTTGTTTGGCCAGATACTTAGACATATCTGTGAATATGTGTGATTTCCGGTAGTGTGTGTGGGTGTCCTTTCTGTATTCTGGTAAGGGTATGTGTTGGATGTGTTGATGAGCTGCATGTGTTAACCTACACCTCATGACTGTCCAGTCCAGTCATGGCTGTAGACTGGGATGCCTTCCAGCTTACCCCTGTAGCTGCATCCCAAACAATGTGTGGGGCATGTTGTTAGGTGGGTCTGGCAGTGTACATGGCATAGAGATTACATTCCCCCAGGATGGCCACATACACAAAGCTGACATTAGAAAACACCAATAGCTGACTAGTGGACATGCCTATATGAGCAGTCAGCACTGCAAGTACCAAGTACCATATTTAGTTTATGTATTGCCTATGAAGATGTTTTAGACAGTGATGCTCACATGTAAATATCTGTGTTATGGATGTGACAACACTGGCTGTTATGGAAACATTGTAGTTACCTTTAGCAGCAATCCTCCTCTGAGGAGCACATCACACCCTGTTAGTTGATTACAGATGATGCAAGTGTCTACAGGTCTGTTTCCTTCTCTGGGTATATACTCACATATCCACCAGGACCATGAGCTCTGTTGGGCACAGACATCCACTCTCCAAACAGAGTCATGTATCAATAGGCTCTGATGCCACTATCAACATGATCAGGATATAATCAGATAGTGTAAGCCATCACCTATGATGCGGCTATTACACATTGGCAGTTGTCTCCTACATCTTACACTCCTACTGCAGATGTTACACTGGAGTTAATGATGATATGCAACCTGTTTCATTACCAGTGCTTTGCACTACCTTACATACAGTATGTACAGGCAGCTGTTAGGTTGGCAATGAGAGGTTGGGCTACACAAACCTGGTAGTTCAACCAGAGTGCCTATACTGTATATATATATATATATATATATATATATATATATATATATATATATATATATATATATATATATATATATACACATATATATATATATATATATATATATATATATATATATATATATATATATATATGAGCATACACTTTTAATTGGGTACATGGCGGGTTGTCCTATTTCAACACATTTCTCCCTTTTGTGTTTTAACCTGTCTGCAATAGGTACATCCCAGGTAGCTTAGTGTTAGGTTACTCTGAGGATGGAGTACATGGCTGTGGGTTCTATTCCTGGAAGGTGTTATTATTTTACCTCTCAGAGTAGGCACTGGTAGGGAAAGTGTGAAAATTGCACATTTACGGGGTTGTGAACAGGTTTGCCCTTGGTCTGTGCGATGTTAAGCAGTGGTCAAACGTGTGAAGCGCTTCTCCATTTACTGTGTTTCAGCGCCGCTTACCATCACGCAAACAAGTGGGAACGTGCTTACAAATGCTTAAGAGAGCTTTAATCCACCTGCATCCAAAAGCCCTCATTCTGGCCCTCATAATAACTTAACAGCCCTTGCAGGTCTTGAACCCGGGAACATGAACATCACAGTCACTGACTTTACCACTAAGGAATCTGAGATATGTACGAATGTTATGTGACATGACAGGGTGTATTATGAATGAGTAAGGTTCTTACTTTGTGTCCTTTTTATATTGTCCCCATATTCCATATATACCCCTCCAGTTCACTTATCGGACATCTGACCCAGGCACTCTTTGATGCATGATTGCAGTACCCATCATTCCTCCCCCACCCCAATCTTCACATACACAACAACCACCCCTTCCATGGTGAATTAGGTTAATATTAGTTGTTATAATACCAGAGCTGCATGTGTTTTGTGAACACTCCAGTTCCTTTGGAGTGCTTCTGTGTCACAAAGTGTGTTCATAGATGTTTATATATATGGCTATTGATGTAACTGTATAATACATATATATATATTTCATATTAGTTTGTAACAGTAATACATCTGTAGACTGAAATGTGTTGGTTCACAAACTACAGTACATTACAATGTACTGTACATATGTACACAAAGTCACTGTCCCATTTGTGATAATTACAGTGAAATGCATATGGTATAAGGAGTAGTCTCAAGACCATGAAACATGTGTAGAACTTGGATGGCTTAGTGGTACGTCCCATGACTATAGTGTGCATGGTCCAGGGTTTGACACTTGTGATGCTTTACAAATGTTTTTTACTGCAGAATAAGGCTCATTTAAGCAGTTGTAAGCATGTTTAAAAGTGTTTGTGTGACATTATAGCAGCGGATAAACACAGTTAAACAAACTTTGTAACGTAAACATGGCCACATCCAATAACTACTTTGGATATATACATGTCAGTGACGTAACATCTCACTATGTGCTGACATAACATTACATTCTCTGTTGAATGTACTCTCCTGCACACATGGGTTTATATGGGTGATTTGAATGTTTATTATACAGACGATTACTACCTATATATGCAAGCTGTGGTTAAGGTATACTTTTACACATGATAAACATCCCTGCCATTATTGGGAATGTAACCTCAAATGCACAGATACTATGTGGATGCTGTAACCATTACACTGTTGACATTAACGTTGCTTCCACCTATTTCCTATTTAGATGATTTCTATGTGTAAGCTAGGCTAAGCAAAGGGCGGGAGCCCCCAAACTCACTGAGCTTCACGTACTCTTGAAATAACAACATATAACAAATGTGCTGTGAGACAATACATTAAATTCCTAACAATATTAGGCATAGCCCCTCACTGACATACTTCAAGGGAAAACTTGTTGTGTGAATGGGTAACAGACTATACACCACTGGGATCATGTGTCCCAGAACCAAACAGCCAGGGGGTGGGGGAGCCTGTCCAATTTGATAGCTGCAAGACCTGTTGGGGGAATTGAATGGTGTTGAATTGCCACATTAACATACCCTCTTTAGATCACTAAGTGCCTCTGTCACTCTCCACAACCCCAGTCTTCAACAGCTTCCAGCAACTCTGCCTGGAATTGCTTCATTGGCTATGCTTGACAGAGGCTCAGTTACTTCATCAATGGTGCGGGGAAGGCCAACACACTGTTGCTATGCTTCTAATTGCCCTTGGGCAGATAGGTAGTAGGCTATCTGTGAACCTCTAAGATGCAGGCCATCACAGCCATAATATGTGAATAAACAGACCTTCCAATCACAATATACAGTGAGAACTCACCATGTAGTCAGGAAACAGTTGAGTACAGCAAGAAAATACAGAACACTGATACTTAGTCACTCCAAAAGCCTGTCTTTGAAGCTAGAAGACTTGTATAAGTTTAAGGCTTTCTATTGCTTACCAGTAGGTTACCTACAGGGGAGATGAAAAACAAGCACAGATGGGGAACGTGTATGCAATTATACCATACTGGCCTATGTGTTAGACTTATGCATTGGAATACTGGCCAAGGCTATTGGTGCCCCCATGGAGCCTTATTTAGTAGAGTCTCAAAGGTGAATACCAGCTCCATAAACAGCACAATAGCAGATACAGTGAGGATTATGCTACTCAACACCAGGGGTTGTGATCACAACATGCATGCACTCACAGTACTCCTCAGGATGGACAACATCAACATCTGTGCATTAACTGAAATCTGTCTTAAGGCTCCTGAGAGCACACCAGCACTACCAGACTATAACCCATATCACACATTTCAGCCACAGAGCATGGACTGACAGACATGGAGGGGCTGTATCCATATTCATCAGGGATACCTACACCTCCAGGTTAGTGGGGCAGCATGATACCTCTGTGATCATCCATGTGCAGCTAACATCAGCCACAACTGCAATGTGGCCTGCTACGGATCACCCTCCATGACCCAGGAACTCCATGCCACCTACCTGGAGACAGTGGAGAACATGACAGTTCTAATGCACACCCTGGCATTGGTCGATGTCAACTACCATACCATTAACTGGGAAACGTACTCCTTTACTCACTTCCAGGACCAGCACTTCCTGGAATGTATCACCTCATATGCCCTGTATCAGGTGGTAACCTCCCTAACATGGGGGGGGGGACTACTAGATGTGGTCATCACCAACATGGGCAACAGGTGCACCACAGTGGAGGTTAACCAGTCACTGGTTAGATCTGACCATAAACTATTCAGTTTCCACACCCTAGCATCTCCCCCACCCATGAATACCACAGTGTATACCTTTCCTACAGCTAAATTTACACTACTAGTGACAAGGGTGGGGGGTTTCACAGCCCCCACACTAAGGGGAAACACTGCTCAAGATACAGACAGATTTACAAATGCAGTCTATAAGCACCTACACAGATGTATGGATCGTGCCATCACTGGTAAACCAAGGCTCACTCCTCCTAGACAAGGACACCGGTCTGGTGGACCTCTGCAATAAACAGGCTATACTACAGAAGTAGGACAGTGTTCAAGACACAGAGCAAATCCCAAGAAGGACAGACATCTGTGACCACTATTAGTATGATACTTAGGTCCCTCATGACATCATCCAAGGCTAACAGCAGGAGAATGCACAAGGATTCAAAAGACAACCACAAAGCCTTCTTTGGATATGTCAAGGATCTACATGGTGACACACAGATTTGCACTGTGCCGGTGAACTATAGCACAAAATATGCTGACCTTACTAATATCGCCAACATCCTTGCAAATACATTTGGTGCATACTTCACCCCCTAAAGAGCCCACAACACTACCTGAAAGGTACAGTATCCCAACCATCAGAGACACACAGGTGGAAATGGCCTTCTCTAACAGCAGAACACAGCGTCAATGGAGGCAGATGTTGACCCAGATTGCATCTTGCAAACTGTACAAGACAACCTGGCCCCCACCTAATTAAGCATTCCTACCTCAGCCTCTCCACAGGCTACATGCCCATACAATGGGACGTGGCAACGGTTATTCCACTCCATCAAGGTGAAATCATAACTGACCATGGTAACTACCACCCCATAAGCCTGACTAGCATGGTCTGCAATGGTATGGTTCGCATCCTTATGGCACTCATTAACAATGACATTGGTAACCTTTGAACACGTGACCCAACCCAGGTCAGCTTGGTTGAGTGCAGTTCATGCCTACTGAACCTGTTTGATGTCTTACATACAGTCACCAAGATGTTAGATGATGGGGGAGGTTGTTCACACATACTATCTGGACCTCATCAAGGCTTTTGACACCATGCCCCACTCAGGTATTATTGATAAACACACCAGCCTGTACATTCACCCATACATCACAGGTTGGGTTGCCAACGGGCTTACACACAGAACCCACATGGTACAACTAGCGGTCTCCAGGTCCAACTCTTGAACAGTCACGACTGGTGTCTCACATGTCTCAGTCCTGGGAGCCCTACTGTTTGGCATATACATCTCAGATGTACAGGCAGACTCAGGTGGACTATGGCAGACCATGTTTGGTAATGACTGCAAACTGGGAGCCATGACTGATAGTCCAGCTGACACGGGCATCCCTCAAGGGGTCTCACAGCAATTGTCACAGGGTGCCAACGACATGGCCTCCAGCCAAGTGCCACTAACTGCATGGTCATTCCATTGTGGAATTGGCCCCCAAATATTAACACACGAGTCACAGCCACTTTAATACAAATGAGGTAATGGGGTATCTGGGGACTAAGGTAGATAGTGATCTTCCCTTTGACAATCATATCTCCACAGTAGTTAAGACATCCTTCTATGTAGGCCATCTGTTTATTAAAGGATTCCCATCTAGACATACTGGGGTTATAGTGCCCCTTTACTCTTCACTCATCAGTCCCATCATAGAGTATAATAACCCATGTGGGATGTACCTCAGAGGACACGTCCAACAGCTGGGGGGTCCACGAATGTATACCTCACCAAGGGGAATACTGGCCTCCAACATATGGCCTATGCAGCCAGACTGAATAAACTCCTACTTTACTCAGTGGCATCTCATTTACCCAGAGATGATCTCTGCTGGGCCAACACAGCCATGTCAAACTCAGGCTTGATGGATATGCTCCACCTATGGGAATCCATATCACAATGAGCCACACACAGTAGTGAGCTGACCTTGTCACAACAATAACTGGAAGATGCTGGAGGGACAGCTTGCTGTCAGAGACACTCCCCATACTTTAGAACAACATCCCTAACTACATTATACAGAGCCCCTCACTAACACTCTGCAAGAGAAACCTTGAAGGGTGGATGGGGAACAGTAGATGCACCCCAGGGAGCCCACCATTGGCTCTGCTCCACAGAGGGATGGTTAATGAATCAATGGGGTGGCAAAAGCTGACATATTTTGGCTGGCCTTATGAATGGCCTCTGGCACTTGACCAAGTACCTACCTATGAATTTATACATACAGTATCTGTATATGCTGATAGCTTAATTTACTGTTCAGGTGTTGACTTACCTTGTGCCAATGGTTGTTGTGTGTGCAATAGTTGAGGGCTGCCTATGTTGGATGCACACAGTAGACTGCCTATACATGACAATGTACAGGTAGTCTTGTGCGTGTGCCATCCATGTTTTCTGTGTGTGCAGGTGGAGAAAGGTGTCAGTCCCTAGGTGCCTACACTGTCAGTGTGTGTGCTATATGTTCCCTCTTTGCCAAGGCATGGGCATACTGGGTACGCCTCCATCTGCCTACTGGGGCTGGCTCAGGGTGTTCGTGGTCTGAGTACCTCTGTGCCTGTGGGGTCCCTGGCAATGGTGGTGGGTTGTGAGGGCCTTCACCATTCTGTCCCTGCTGCAGCTGCTTCCGCAGGACCATATTGTGTAGCATGGCACACACTATCAAGGTGTGGGCACATGTGCCAGGAGAGTACTGCAAGGCTCCACCAGATATGTCCAAACAATGGAACCGTGATTTCAGCATCCCAAACACACACTCTAAGATGATTCTGGTTTGTACGTGTGCCTCATTATGGCGTTCCTGCATGGGTGTGTGCAAATTTCAGATGGGAGTCATCATCCACGGTTCCATTGCATAGCCAGTATCCCCCACCAGGTGGCCATTTGGGATGTCCCCCCTGGCAAATAACCTAGACAGCTGTGAGACATTCCAGCTCTGGGAGTTGTGATAGCTTCCAGGGCTGCCAGCATACACATCCATAATAACGCCCTGGGCATTGCACATGACCTGGCAGTTGATGGAGGGGTATCCCTTGGCTTTATGTAGTGCCTACCCTGCTCACCGGGTGTTGACTTGATGTATATGTGCATGCAGTCTATTGTACCCAGTACCTTCGGGTATTCTGCCACATGGTGGAAAAGATGCATATTGCTGGCCAACTCCTGCATTCGGGGGAAGTATATATGCTCATTGGCATGTGGTAACATGGCATCCAGGAACTGGTGTAGTACCCTGGATGCTGATGCCTGTGAGATACCCATGATATCCCCAGTTGGTCTTTGAAAGGTACCTGTAGCTAGTATTCTCAGGCTTACACATACCTTCGTATCCACTGGGATGAGTTCCACTCTGTTTGTTCTGGATCTGAGGTGTGGCCGGAACAGCTCCACAAGTTGCTGTAGGGTGTCCCTGTCCACCCTGTAACGCTCTACTGTCTTTAGATCATGTAGCCTCTGGTAGGTTACCCTGGGTCTGAACACTCTCCTCCTCCTCTGGTGCCTGTGGTGGTCATGTGCATCATCCACCACACCACCTTCAGTCTCCAACACATGCTGGTGGATCACAGCTATGGCAGCCCCTAACATGTACATAATAAAAGTTCCCTGTCTGTATACACCACTGGTGCAGAGTGTATGGGAATACACAAATGTGTGCGAGGTGTTTTCACAATTTATATTATTGTGCTATGGATGCTGCTGATGTAAGTGGGTGTGTATGAGCTATTCCAGCTGCTTAGTGTCTTAATTATGGGTTTTGCAATGAGTACTGCATGTGTGGGGCCTTTACTGTGGAAATCTACTTGCCTGCCTTGATTAATCTGTTGCCCTTTAATTCACTTTTAGACCTGGATCCCCTCCCATTATCTGGCATGCAGCCACCTGCCATCTTTCTTGTTTTGTACTTTCCCTACCCAGTCATGGTGAAATGTGCCTTGTAGCTGATATACTGCATATCGCCTTTGTTCTGCTTTGACACTTTGTTGTTTTCTTTGCAGTACAGCCCCTCCCCTTCCCTGTTCTGCAGGTAGCTGCTTGCAGCCTTGTTAGCTGTTGTCAATGTCCCACTGTAGGCTCCTAGGTATTAGTCATTTGTACTCCAATTTCACTGCTGCAGCATTTCCTTATTTCTTTCCTATATCCTTCCTGTTTCAGCTGCAGTGTGTGTTGCGCATACCCGTTTACCGGGATTACGCGCATTTTCATCTCCGTTCACATGCATACTCGGTTACCTTGTGTACTCTCAGCTAAGCATAACTATGGGCAATCTGACACACCCCTATACTGAAGCTTTGCCTAGCTAGGGGCAGACCGGTTTAGCAATGCTCCAATGTGCTTACAGCAATGGCGACACACCCCTCTCTTGATGTCATCTTTATCTCAAGGGCACACCTCGGTGTTATAACACTATGCTGTGAGGTGCATCCTTACACCAGCAGGGAATCTGCGATTCACTATTACTCCTCTCATTTGCATGGCATTGCCTATTAATTCCTAGCTACCACGCAAAACACTGTCACAGCCCCTTAGCAACCCTTGCGCCATGAGTATGGTGTAGCATGCCTGCCATTGACTATTATGGGGAAATCATGATATGTGTTTCATTGCGGTTTTGTTCTATATTTTTATATATTCCTTGCGATCCCCTTTGCGCACCGCTGCCCTGCAGTTTCACATCGCAATAGTGTGACTATATATGTTAAATGTTAATTTTATATTTTGTACACTTTTATTATGCCAATGGCTATATATTTAGTCATTGGCTTATATTAACAATATAATACATGTGTTTGGTCGGCTGTCATGGCAACGATTTAATGTTTGCAAAAATGTAAACCATTTTTTACGGTTTACATTTCTGCATGCTTACACTATGCCTGCACCACTTCCTGAATCACTACATATGTTCATTTGCATGCTACACTGCTGTAAATGGGGTAATTATCATACAAGGTTCAGGAGTTGTGTGGATGTAGCATACACAGGTAGTGCATGTGGGAACGGCTTGTACCTGAATAGCTCGGCAGCCATCTTTGGTGTTAGAACGCCGACGCTATGCCTGCACCTGGCGCAAGCTTCGTGAATCCCGGGGTTAGTATAGTTAGTGGTCATTAAAAAAGGAAAAAAAAGAATATATAGTAAATAAGAAAGCTAAGAAAAAAATAATATATATATATATATATATATATATTTTTTTTTTTTTTTTTTTTCAAAACATAGGTGGTAGTCAAGTTTTAAAGGGCAGGGGACTGGTGCAAGAGCAAATCCAGATAGAGGAGAGGTAATCTGATATATCAAAAGAGTTTACCTACCACAGTGCAGTATTTACTGTGATAATACAGCATTCACCAGTGCCATAGCAGAGAATTCAAGCAACAAAATCCATTTTTACTGTCATAATACTATCATAATTCTGCATTTGGGAGTGTCAGGACACAGAATTTAAGTGGCACAATGCAGCAATAATTATCATAATACAGGGTTCATCTCTGTCATAGCACAGATTAGAAGCATCTGAAAGCAGCAGTTGTCATGAAAGAGCATTTAAAAATCTCAGCTCAAAATTCTAGTGTCATAATGCATAACTTACTGCTCTAATTTAGCTTTCAACAATTTCATAATCTGGAATTTAAGTGTTACAATGAATCATTTACTGTCATAATACACCATGCAACAGTGCCATACCATGGTATTCAAGTGTAATAATGCAGCATTTGCTGTCATAATATATCATTCAAACCTGTTATACCAAATAATTCAAGTGCCACAATCCACCATTTACCATCATAATACAGCACACAGCAGTGCCACAGGACAGAATTCATGTGCCACGATACAGCATTTACTGTCATAATACAGTATTTAACAGTGCCACAACACAAAATTCAGGTGTTCTACTGCAGCATTTATTCCTGTCATAATTTTACATTTATCACTATTGTACCTCAGAATTCAAGCATCACAAAGCAGCATTTATTCTCATAAAACATCATTCAGCAGTGTCATAGCATAAAACTCAAGTGTTGTACTACACTAGCTGCTAGCATAAGTTAGCATTCAGTAGTGTCATAGCACAGAATTCAATTGTCATAATACAGCTGTAACTGTCATAGTACAGCATTCTACTTTGTCATAGCAAATAATTCAAGTATCACAATACAGCATTCAGTGGTATTGTGGTAGAAAATTCTAGAAAATTCTAGTGTCATAATACAGCCTTTCTTGTCATAATTTAGCATTTACAAATGCAATAGCACATACAGTGTCATATCACAAAATCAACTGTCATGAGAGAATTTCACCAGTGTCATTGCAGTGAATTCAAGTGAAATAATTCACTATTTCCTGTCATAATACAGCATTCAGGAGTGCCACAGAACAGAATTCAAGTTTGACGATACAGCATTTACTGCCATAAAGTATTCAACGTTGTCTTAGCACAGAAATCAAGTGTCAAAATGTAGCATTTCCTGTCATAATTTAGCATCCATCACTGTCATAGCACAAAATTCCAGTGTCATAATACAAAATTTATTGCCATAATGCTGCATTCAGTGTTATCATAGCAATGAAATTCAGTGCAGTAATGTAACATAAATTTAACATTTATTAGTGTCATAGCACATAATTCAGTTGTCACACAGAATCACCTATTGCCATAATGCAGCATTCACCAGAGTCATAGCACAGAATTCAAGTGTCACAATACAGCAGTAACTGTCATAATACAGGAATCAGTAGCGTCACAGCACAGAATAAAAGTATCTCAATGTAACATTTACTGTCACAATGCAGTATTCACTAGTGTCATAGCTGAGAACTCATGTGTCATAATGCACCATTTACTGATATAATCCAGTATTCAGCAGTATAGTGGCACAGAAATTAAGTGTCATAAGGAAGCATCTTCTGTCATATTCAGCATGGTCATAACACAGAACTGAAGTTTCAATGCATCAGTTCCTATCATAATAGGTTTATTATTAAAACCTTGAATTAAACAAATCCATTTGCAAAGATTTCAAAGTAAAATTACCCGATTTACCAGAATATGTTTGTCATGTTGCCAACAGTTTAATAACCGATCACCTATGACCACTCAGAATTCATGTAAATAGAATATGAGGTTGCTGTTATGAATAGAGATCACACTACAGTGCGGATAGGGAAATTTACCCTTTTCTTTTCTATAGTGCGATCTCGGACTTGGAGTATATAATTTGCATGGGGTGTGGGGGACAGAGGATGGCTTGCTCCCTGCAAAAAATGTGAATTAAAATGATGTGCAGTACTGAATTGCATACGTTCTTACTGCTGGGAAGCAGGCAGGTAAGAGTCAGCAGATAAACTTTCAGAATGTCAAAGCCGTTGGTTCGACATTTCAAATTGATGTGTTTATGACATGTTTATCTAATTAGTATTCAAAAATTCAGAATTTTTTTTGGTGTTTGAGTACAAAATGTGTTTTGACTTTCACAATTTTGATAGTAAACTATCATAATACTGTATCCAGCAGTATCATAGCACAGCATTCAAGTGTCACAATGAAATATTTACTGGTTAATACTGCTTTCAGTAGTATCTTAGCACTGAATTCAAGTATCACAATACACTATTTCATTTTGTAATACAGTGTGTAACAGGGTCACATCACAAAACTGAAGTGGCATAGTGAATCATTAGTGTCATAATACTGCATTCCATAGCATTGCAGCACAGAATTCAAGTGTCACAATACAGCATTTACTGTCAAGTGTGTCATAGCACAGACCTCAAGTGTCACAACATATTAAATGTCATAATACAGTCTTACACAGTGTCACTTTAGGATGTAAAGCCATAATGCACAATTTATTGTCTTAATACATCATTCAACTGTGTCATAACACAGAATTCAAGCATCACAATGTGGCATTTCCTGTCATAATACTAGATCCAACAGTGTCATAGCACAGAATTCAAGTGTCATAATACATTTACTGTCATAATACAGTATTCAACAATATTATAACACAAAAGTCACAGTTATAATGCAGTGTTTACTGTGTTAATACTGTATTCAACAGAGTCATAGCACAAAATTCAAGGGTCACAGTGTGGCATTTACTGTCATAATCCTGCATTCAACAGTGTGATAGCACACCATTCAAAAGCCAAAATGCAGCATTTACTGGGTAATACTGCATTCAGTCATGTCTTAGCACTGAATTTGTGTCACAATGCAATGCTTACTTTCATAATATACAATTCATCAGTTTCATATCACAGAATTCAGTGGATGCAAGCCACTCCTCACTATCATAATACATCATTCAAGAATGTCACATCTGAGAATTCAAGTGTCACAATACATTTACAGTAATATATAGTATTCAAGAGTGCCATGGCACAGAATTCTAGTGTCACAATGCAGTCTCTGTTCTATTAATATAACATTCAACATGTCAGCACAGAATTCAAGTGTCATAATGAAACATTTATTCTCACAATGTTCATTGATATTTCAAATTCAAGAATTTAAGACACAGTGTAGCATTTAATGTTGTACTGAAGCAATAAATGTTATAGCACTTGTCATAATGAAGCATTTGCTGTCATAATTCAGCAATCGAGAGTGTCATAGCACTGAATTCAAGTGTCAGAAAGCAGCATTTAGTGTGATAATACAGCATTCATTACTGTCACAGCAGAGTTCAAATGTCACAAAGCATCACATACTGTCATAAAAGCATTTAACAGTGCTATTGCCCATATTTCACGCAAACAGTGTTTACTGTCAAAATGCAGAAGTCATCATTTTCTTGGGTGGCAAAAGCCAGGGTACTGTTTGGCTAGACTTATATAGGCCCTAGGGCCAACAGACTAGTACCTACCTATGAACCTATGAACCTATGAACAGTGTCATAGCATAGAATTCAAGTGTCAGAATTTTGCATTTACTGTCACAATGCAGCATTTTATGGGGTCATAGCACAGAACTCAATGGTCATAAAAAGTGTAAACTGTCATAAGTATCATTACCAGTGTAATTTTACAGAACTCAGATGTCACAATACAGGTTTTGCTGTCATAACACAGAATTGAAGTGACACAGTTACATATTTACTGTTGTAATACAGCATCCAGGAGAGTCATGGCACAGAATTCAGTTGTCACAATACAGCATTTACCATCATAATGAACATTGTTCAACTGTGTCACAGGAAAGAATTCAAGTGTTATTATGCAGCATTTACTTTCATAATGATACATTCAATGTTGCAATAGCATAGAATTCAAGTATAATGCATCATTTACTGTCATAATTTTGCATTCATCAGTCGTGCAGCACAGAATTCAGCTGTCATAATGCAGCAAGTGCTGTCATAATACAGTATTCAATAGTGTAATTGCACAGAATTCGAGTGTCATAATACAGCATTTTTGCCACAGTACTGTATGCAATACTGTCATGGGACAGAATTTCAGTGTCATAATGTTTCATGTCATAATTTAGTTTTCAGCAATGTCATAGCATAGAACTCAAGTATCACAATGCAGCATTTACTGTCATAATACAGCACTGCCCAGTATCAGCTGAGAATAAAAGTCTCATAATGCAGCATTTCCTGTCAGAACACTACACTTTCCAGTGTCATAGCAAGGAATTCAAGCATCACAATACAGTATTTACTATCATAACAGTGCACTTTTCAGTGTCACACGACAGAATTCAAGCATTATGGTGCAGGATTTACTGTCTTAATTTAACATTCGCTACTGTCAGAACACAAAATTCAATGGTCATCATAATACAGCATTTAATATCATAATACTGTATTGAACATTGTCATAGCACATAACTAAACTGCCATAAAGCATTGTTTACTGCCATTATTTTTAATTCACCAGTATCACAGCACACATATCAAGAGTCATAGTAGAGCATTTACTGTCATAATATATTATTTAACTGTGCCATGGCACATAATGCAAGTGTCGCAATCCACTGTTTACTGTCATAATACTGTATTCAACAGTGTTGTAGCACAAAACTCAATTGTCATAATACATTTACTGTCACATTACACTGATCAGCAGTGTCATGGCACAGAAATGAAATGTCACAAGGTTGCATTTGCTGTCACACTCAAATATGAATGAAAATTTAAGTCCCAAAATGAAGCATTTGCTGTAATAGTGAAGCATTCAGTAGTGTCAACCCAGAATTCAGGTGTCTGAAAGCATCCTTTGCTGTCATAAAACAGCATTCAACACTGTCATGGCCCAGAATTCAATTGTCATAATGCAGTATCTACTCATAATACAGTACTCAGCAGAGCCACAGCACAGCATTCAAGTGTCACAATAAAGTTTTCACTGTCATAATACAGCATTTACTTGTCATAATAGTGCATTCAACTGTGTCATTGCACAGAATTGGCATATAACAATGAGTATGTAGTGTCATAACACAGTATTTAGCAATGTTATAGCACAGAATTCAAGTGTCACAATGTGACATTTACTGTAATAATTCAGCATTCAACAGTGTCATATCACAGAATTCAAGAGCCAGAATGCATCATTTACTGACATCTTACAGCACTCAACAGTGTCAGCACAGAATCCAGGTGTCATAATGTGGTATTTATTCTCATAATACGGCATTCAGCAAAGCAGTAGCACAAAATTCAAATATCACAATGTAGCTTTTAATGTAATAATACAGCATTCTGCAGTGTCATAATACAGAATACAAATGTCACAATTCAGCATTTACTGTCTTAATTGCCATTCATCAGTATCATGTGACAGAACTCAACTGTCACAACACAGCATTTACTGTTATAATACAGCATTCGCAAATGTCATAGCACTGAATTCAAGTGTAACAATACATTTACTCTCATAATACAGTATTCAAGATTGTCTTTGCACAGAATTCAAGTGTCATAATGTATCATTTACTGTCATTATGCAGTATTCAGGAGTGTCATAGGACAGATTTTTAAGTATCACAATCCAGCGTTTACTAGCATAATACTGCATTCAGTGGTGTCATAGCAAAGAATTCAAGTGTTACAATGCATCCTTTACTTTTATAATACAGCATTCGATAGTGTCATAGCAGAGAATTCAAGTGTCAGTGTCACAATGCAGCATTGGCTGTTATAACTGTTTTCAACTGTGTCATAGTACAAAATTTAAGAGTCACAATGCACTGTTTAATGTCATAATGCAGCATTCAACAGCATCATAGCACAGAACTCGTGTCACAATGAGTTTGTTGTCATAATTAAGTATTCAACAGTGTTAACACACAACTGCCAGAATTTATCCCTTAGCAATGTCATAACCACAGAACTCAAGTGTCATAATGCAGCTTTCACTGTCTTGATACAGTATTCAACAGTATCACAGCACATAATTTAAGCATAAAAATGCATTATTTATAATCATAATACGGCATACAGATAAACCAGCACTGACTGTCAAAATCAGTATTTACATCATCATAGCTCAGGCATCAAGTTCCACAATGCAGTATTTACCCTCTTAATGAAGTATTCAGCAGTGTCACAGTACAGAATTCAACTGTTATAAGGGTCTATATCACCACATCGAATGGTGATAAGTTCAAATGCCCGTTGTTCAAACCTAAAAGTCTGAAAACCCTAAACAGCGAACTCACGGAACAGTGATTTTTTTCCCAGGGGAAAAAAAATCGCTGCTCTGTGGAAAAAAAAATAAGATCGCACTACAATGGGGGAAATAGCAAAGCCCCGAAGATGGCCCACTATTTTTTTTCCCTGGGAAAAAAATCGATGTTCTGTAACTTTGCAGTTTAGGGCTTTCAAACTTTTAGGTTCTAACAAAGGGTGTTCAAACTTATCACCATTCAATGTGGTGATATAGACCCCTGTTACAATATCATAATGCAGTATTTGCTGTCATAATGTAGTGGTCACTAGGGTCATGGTACATAATTCAAATGTTATAATATAGCATTTCAGTCAACATCTAGCATTCATCAGTATCATAGCACAGTAATGAAGTGTCATAAAGCAGCATTTACTGTAACGATACAGTATGCAGCAGTGTCAGGGCACATATCTGAATAGTCACAATGCAGCCTTTAGTGTCATAATACAGTATTGAGCAACCTCATAGCACAGAATTCAACTGTCACAATGCAGCATTTATTGTCACAATTAAGGATTCATCGGTGTCATAGCACATAATTCAAGTGTCACAGTGCATTATTTACTGTCTTAATGCAGCCTTCACCAGTGAAACCACAGAAGTGTCACAATGCAGCATTTTCTGTCATTATACTGCATTCAACAGTGTCATTTCACAGAATTCAACTGTCAAAATGAAACATTTGCTGTCATAATACAGTATCACCAGTGTCATAGCACAAGCCAAGTGACACAATCCACTGTTTACTGTCATCATACTGTATTTGATATTGTCATAGCCCAGAAATAAAGTGTCACAATGCAGCATCTATTTAGTATCATAATACAAGATGCAACAGTTTCAACATTTGGCTTGAGTTGTTTGAGAGTTTGGGCATGTGGAAGGTGCCCTGAAGCTTTAGAAGCTGGCTGGCTGTTATATCTTTGGCAGGATACAACCAATATAGCTAAGGATACTGCAGCACTGATAATTTGATCACTTATTGTTAAGGTAAGTTCAGCTTACACAACTGTACTTACACTGGTGTCATAACACAGAATTCAAGTATCGCAATGAAGCTTTTACTTTCATACTACAGTATTTGACAGTGTCATGGTATATAATTTAATGGTCATAATGCAGCATTTAATGTCATAATACAGCATTCACCAGTATCACAACACAGAATTCAGGTGACACAATCCACAATTTACTGTCACAATGCAGCATTCAGGAGTGTCATGGCACAACATTCAAGTTTCACAATGCAGCATTTCCTGTGATAATTCAGGATTCGTCAGTGTCATACCAGAGAATTCAAGTGTTGTAATACTGTATTTACTGTCATAATACAGTCTTCAACTGTAGCACGGAGCAGAATTCAAGTGTGACACTACACTTTTTATTGTCATAATACAGCTTTCACTAGTGTCATAGCACATAATTCAAGGGTCAGAATACAGTATTTACTATCATAATATGGCATTCAACAGGATCATAGCACAGCGCTCAAGTGTAACAAGGCTGCATTTACTGCAAATAAATGAAATGAAGAAAAAAACACAATGAATTCACAAATAAGTAAAGGTTAGCGCTTTTGTTTACTGAAATTAGCAAACTTCTTTAGACAAAGTTAAAAAGATGATGAATACACTTATATAAATTTACTAATCATGACATAATTTCCTTGAAAAATAAACCAAGCCTCAATTTATTTAAATCTATTCATTAATTTATTAATCTATTTATTTGCAGTTTTTGTTTTTTATCAAGGCTGCATTTACTGTCATAATTAAGTATTCAACAGTGTCATACCACAGAGTTCAAGTGTCACAATAAAGCATTTAGTGTCATACTACTGTATTCAACATTATCATAGTTGAGAATTCCAGTATCACAATGCAGCATTTGCTAACATAATACAGTATTCGGCATTATCTTAAGACATAACTCTGTGTCACAATGCACTATCTACTTTGAGAATGCAACATTCAACAGTGGGTATAGCACAGAACTGATGTGTTATTGCTATTGTAATACAGTATTCAGCAGTATCATAGTGCAGAGTTCAAGTATCATAATGCAGCAGTTATTATCATAGTGCAGTATTTAACACTGTCTTACTACAGAATTCATGAGCCACATTGCAATATTTGCTAGTTAACATTGGATTTGGTAGCATCTTCTCACAGGAATCAAGTGTCACAATGCACTGTTAACTTTCATAATACAGCATTCAACAGTGCCATATCCCAGAATTAAAGTATTGTAATGAAGCAATTACAGTCATAATACTGCACTCAAAAGTGTCATAGTACAGAATTCAACTGTCACAATGCAACATTTGCTGTAAAAATACAACATTCAGTGGTGTTATAGCAGAGAATTCAAATGTCATAATGCAGTATTCAATATGATTAATACTGTATTTAACCACATCATATCATAGAAATCAGGTATCACAATGACTTTAATGCCATGATACAGAGTTCAATGCTGTCATAGCTGAAAATTCAAGTATCAAAATGCACTTCTTTTCTGGGTCATAATCTGTCAAAGGAAAAAACTTCAAAGACCAATTCACGTTAGGTTCAAGCAAGGCACCCTTTATTACTTGCAGCAAGGAGCCAAAGCATGTAGGCACAAGATTTGTCTAAATGATTAATGATTAATAGGTTATACTTATACAGTTCTCTTCCTGTCACACACAAAATGTTACATTCTATTGCTGACGTAGTTTGACACAGCTTTCTGTATGTTCTACAGAAAATGTGGCTAGACTTATTGCTGACCAAGTTTAAAATATCTGCTGTTCTGTAAAACATTTTGAGAAAAACAACCTGGCCTTTGGTTTATGTCAGTCCATTTCAGCATTTCAATTCTTCTATTGTACTGTTCTAATACATGTGTTACATTTTACCTAGATTCAAGGTAAATTTCTAGCTTTAGTACAAGTAATGCTGACTACTGTTTAAACTTTCAAGCATCTATTGTTTTCTTTATCAATAGCTTCTAGCAGCTGCATGTTTTCTCATGGCATAAGCAGAAATCAATATCCCTTTGTTAATTTTCATGACATTAGCAGAAATGAATTGCTTCTTTTGTTATTTTCATGACATTAGCAGAAATAGAATACTTCTTGTTAAGTTTCTAATGGTTGTGCAGATTCATGCAGTGTGAACAGAATAAATGTATTAACCCTTTTAAATCTTGAATGCACTAAATGCACTAAGCATGCATATTACTATTACATATTTTTCTAACATTCCCCCCCCTTTTAATACTTTTATTCTGCTTTCAAGATAAGCATAAACAATTTTTTTTCTTCTCCTAACCTCTTCCTACTCAGGAGTTGCAGTCAAGAGAGTCATTCAGTTTAAACTTATGAAAGCATTTTCAGTTTTTCAGCAATTCTTCAAGTTCAGCACCTTGGTATAAGGTTTCTGAAACTGACATGTCTATAAAGTCTTTAATCAGTCTTTTCATGCAGGGGATGCAGTAGCACGCACATACCACCAGTAGGATCATTCCTACACAGATGGCAATCAGGATGTTCATCAGGATACTGCCCCACCCCCCAAACAATTTCTTGAAAAAGTTTGTCAATGGATTTGGTCCTGGTTTGGTCATGGCTGACACCTGCTGAATTACCTCAAGATGGTTGTCTATCTCGTGTTTGTGGTCAGGAATATATGAACAGCACTCCTCCTGGATTAAAGTGCACGTACCTCCTGTCGCCGCTAGGGTGAAGTCGAGAGCCATGTGGTTTTGAAGCACTACTGTTTTTATGGCAGTCAGTTCATCAGTCACCAATTCTAGGGCAGAAAAGGTTGCATTGCTCATTATTTCGAGAAGTTTAGACAATTTTCTCAGTTCCCAGATTGATTTTGTTGCTCCATATGCTGGCAGTACACCTGCCCACGAGATGATGGTATCACCCAAGTAAATATGTGACAGTCCATTTTTCCCTAATCCCACAGCATGATGGTTTTTCCAGCCTGCATTGATTTGCCCCACTGGATTGACAGGCTTTTTGATTTCTCGTCGAACATTCCGAATTTTCCCTTGAGGTAAAACTGTTGTTTGTCATATGGCTGGAACCAGGTACCCCAAAAAACAACTGCTGGACCAATTCTCAGGTAACCACTTATATGCTTTCCTACCACATACAAAGTAACAATCTTCTACTTTGGTAGTAACTTTACTATGTCCTGGCTCTGGATGAAACATTTTTTTGTCTATTATAGACAGTTGTCTATAAAGGTCAGCATTATGTTTTACTTCACCAGTTGTCCTATGCATCAGTTCAACAAATGAATCATAACTCATGTTGCAATAGGATCCTATGTTATCAGGTTTAATGTAGCATCTATAGGGAACAGTCACATTGCAATTCCTCCAACCCACCTGAACTGCATCATTTTTGTAAAAACACACAGTCCCCTTTTGTCGAACAGACAAGTGCAATGCTACTTTATCTTGTGATGCGACATCTGATTTATAATAAATTAAGTTTTCCCAGGTCTTGTTGGGTCCTAGGGGGACTGAAGTTAACAGTAACCCCCCATATGCTGTTGGCAAAGCTGTGCAAATCCAGCAATTTGAAACATTGAAGGTCTCAGCATACACATATTTGATTGCCTGGTAAGTGTTAAAGTTTGGGTCCCACTCTGCATGCCACTCTGCACGCTTGTTCAGTTCAGTTTGTGTGGCTGTGAAAAGGAATGGCCACAACAAAAAGATTATTGTCACTAGTACAGTCAACAGGATGGTTATGCAATACTTCTGAGGAAACGGTTGTTCAGCATTTCTGTTTTCTCTAACTCTTCCAAATAGGTACATTTGGATCTTACTGGATTCTGTCATCTTTATTTCAGACACGTGTTCTTACTCTCTGCCCTAATAGGACTTTCAGCACTGATGGTTTCTTCACTGGGGTTGAGATGGATCAGTCCTATTGATATGACCCCCCTTTGTAGCCAGACTTTGTGCTGAGGGCCCCGATGGAGACTTAAGATTTTTTGTCCAGTTCAAAGTTCTTAACTAGTTTGCAGTGCATCAGGTGGATCCACAAAGCTCGTTCTGCTATCTTGACTGCAGTGGGTGTCGAAAGAAGCACCTGGTAGGGACCTTCCCACCTTGGCGATGACCAATTCTTCTTCTTTATATTTTTGATCCACACCCACTCTATGGGCGTTACTGCCACTTCTGATGTCTTGGTTTGTTTTCTATCTGAAACAGAATTTGACTGCAACAGATGTTTAGAATTCATTATTTTCCTCATATATTCAGCTAGTGTAAAATCAGCGTCATGGTCTGATGACATGAGAAGTTTCCACTGGGGTGTATAGTAAGCCCTTCCAAATAACTTTTCAAAAGGAGTCAATCCTTTTGCTGTAGGTACAGTTCTTATGCTCAACAGTGCCAGGGGTAAACAGTATAACCAGTTTTTTCCTGTCTCAGCTATGAATTTTCTCAATTTGTTTTTTAATATACCATTATGCCTTTCAAATAGCCCTGCAGATTGTGGATGGTATGCACAATGATTTTTTAAAGAAATACCAAAATGCTTACTTAACTGCTGTATGGTTTGATTTACAAAGTGTGTACCATTGTCACTGTAGATCCTTTCCGGAATGCTGAATCTAGGGATGATTTCTTTGACAAGTACTTTTGCTACCGTGGCTGCAGCTGGAATTTTGGTTGAAAAGGCTGCCACCCACCTGGAAAACATATCTACAATGACAAGACAATACTTCTTATTTTCACATTTGTTCAATTCTATGAAATCCATACAGATAGTGTTAAATGGATATGGTGGTGTAGGGAAACACCCTTGCATGGGCTTTATCACCCCCTGTGCATGATGTTTGTTACAAATCTGACACGTCAAACAAACTTTTTGAGAGTAGTTTGTAAATCCGTACGTTGTGAACACCTGGTTCACCAGCTGTACCATCCCCCCTGTTGAGACATGGCACTGCCCATGGCTCAACAAAGCTGCATATCGAAACAAATTAGAGCGTAGTATCGGTTTCCCTTCTCTAGAGATGTACAGCCTCTTTTTGAGAATTGCTCCTCATTTTATCCATCGCTCGTTTTATCCATCGTTGTTTTTCAGCTTGCGTAGTGAGTTTCTGCATTGTTTTTAACATTTCTAAGTCTAAAATCTCAGAGGGTTGTAATTCCTCATTTAAAAGAAATACTTCTGTGGCTGCTTGTTTTGCAGCTGTATCAGCTCTCGCATTACCTTTTGAAATTCTATCTTGTTGCTTGGCGTGAGCTGTGCATTTACAAATGGCTACTTTCTGAGGTGTTAGTGAAAAAACGAACCAACGAAACAAAAATCCAAGGCCAGGAAACAGAGCAGCTGAGAGATATGGATGTAGATCAAGGCTCTTTATTAAGCAAAACATGGACAGATTTGCAAACACAAGCGCTTTCATGACGCCAGACAGCTTTTTGAGCTTTTCAAGTGATAACTCAATATACAAAACAAACTTAAACTTTCTGAGGTAACTGAATAGATTCTAAAAGATCTAAAATAAACTGTGCATGATTTATAGGTTTGCCAGTAGATGTTATCATTCCCCAGTTTTACCACTGATGCGCAAAAACATGTACAGTAGAAAAAGCGTACTGGCTATCAGTAAAAATGTTTACACATTTACCCTTCACTAAGATACATGCCTGTGTCAGGGCGATCAATTCTGCTGCCTGTGCGGATAAGCTGTGTGGTAAAGGTTTTGCTTCTATAATCTCAGTATCAGAAACTACTGCATATCCTACTAGGTTCTGTCCTGCAGGACCCCTTTTGCATGAGCCATCCATGTAGTATGTCACCTCGGCATCATCCAAGGGGACATCCGTGAGATCTTTTCTAGGTAGTGCCATTTGCTCAATTACCTGCAGGCAGCGGTGCGGTGTGCCATCTGCAGGGGTCGGGAGCAGAGTAGAAGGATTCAAAGTCGTGCATCGCTCAATTGTCATATGAGGTTGTCTCAACAATATAGTCATACAGGAAAGATGCCTAGCAGGGGAAAGATATTCCACCTTTTCTTGTAGTAAAATAATCACGACTGCATGAGGTATTCTCAAAATGAGAGGGTGGAGCAAGACTACTGAGGCTGAAGCCTGTACTGCCATTGCAGCTACAACTACTGCTTGTAAACAGTGGGGTAAGGATCATGTCACTGGGTCTAGTTGTGATGAATAGTAAGCAATGGGGCGTTGCTTATCCCCATGCTGCTGTGTTAATACTGATGTTATGTAACCCTGCTTACAATCTACATTTTGGAAGAAATGTTTATGGTAGTTTGGCAATCCCAGAACTAATGAGGATGCTATTAACTATTAACTGCTTCAGTTTACAGAAAGCAGATTCTGCTTCTGGTGTCCATTGTAACAAATCCTGTGCTGCCATAGGCGTCTTATATATAAGGTCAGTCAGAGGTGCAGATTCCAAAGCATAGTTTGGAATCCAGCTCCAGCAAAAAATAGTTGTACCCAGGAAGGACATCATTTCCTTCTTGGTAGTGGGTTTTGGTGCTTGCAAAATTGCTATTTTTCTGTCCTCATCTAATGTTCTACCTTCCTTGGATATTACATATCCCAGGTATTTAACTTGTTTTTTCCAAAGCTGCAGTTTACTTTTATTTAGCTTATGTCCTTCAGCGGCTAAGAATTGTAGAAGTGCTATGGTATCTTCTCTACAATCCTGCTGGGTGGGGGCTGCCAGCAAGATGTCATCAACATAAAGTAAAATCTGACTGCCTCTTGGTGGGGTGAATCCCACCAAGTTGCTTGCCATTTCTTGTGAGAATATTGTTGGACTTTCACAATATCCCTGTGGTAGTCATGTATTTGTATACCCTTTCCCTTGAAATGTGAATGCAAACCAATACTGGCTATCAAGGTGTATCGGTATCGAAAATAATGCATTGCTGATGTCTACCACGGAAAAATACTTCTGTTGAGGTTTTAAATCATTCAACAGGGTGTGTGGGTCTGGCACCGTGGGTGCCCTTGGAATTACTGCATCATTTACAGCTTGTAAATCTTGGACCATACGCCATTCTCCATTTGCTTTTTTGACTGGAAATAAGGGTGTGTTACATGGTGAATCGGGAGATTCTACTAGTATCCCTCCTTTAAGTAAGGCTGCTATAATAGGCTTTATCCCTGCCTCTGCATGTTTTCTTAAGGGATACTGTCTTTTTTGTGGTCTGAATGCTGACTTTGGTGCGATAGTAACTGGTCCTGCTGTACGAATGAGTCCTACATCTGATTTTCCTGTTGACCAGAGAGTCTTTGGTATATTTCGTAAAGCATTTTCTTCCTCCTTTAACAGGAGTGTCAATCAGCTGTCCTCACCAGACTGCAAGTGCACAGCTGGGTTGGTCTGAGTTATCAAATTTAACTTTTGTATTTGTATTCCCTGTTCTGACAGTTCTAGTTCTGTTTATTTCTCCCATCTTGTGACTTTTTCTCCTAGGTCTGCCCATTCTATATTTCTGTTTTTGGTTAAGCTAACATGTGGTAATCGATTAGATTTATAAAGTGCAAAGAACTCCTGGGGCAATGAACAGCTGGCTACACTGTTCCCTTCTGTGTCCCAATACAGGTTACGCAATATCAATCTGTTTGCATGATTCTTAAACAATTCTTGCTCATATTCCTTATCAGGTCCTGGTGTGTTACAATAATACAGGGTACAGTGCAACAGTTGTTGTTTATCAATGTCAAGGGAGGGGCACTTGCTGATGGCTACATTCATTAACTCTTCAGTTACAGTCCCTGGACCAGTCGTAACCAAGTCCTGGCTGTACCAATAAAACATTTCACCCTCCGATTGCACTGCAGAGGTATCAATTTTACCGCTGTGCTTCCATACCCTGCATGGTTGGGACTACTGCTATACCAAATAGTTGCATCAGGTCTCTGCCCAAGAGGTGTACTGGACATTTTGCAGAAACAACAATTTTTCTTTTTTGTGTCAATCCTGAAACTGGATCAGTTATTCCAATGCCACGGGAGAGAGGCTCCCAATACAGCTGTCCATTAGCTGCCTTGACCAGTATGTAATCAGGTGTCTCTGTGTTTTCTGGCAGTTTGGAGGGATTTATCTGGGTTTGTGATGCCCCTGAGTCACACAAGAATTTGACTTCCCTCCCTTCTACCAAGAGTGTAACTTCTGGTTTCGTGTCTGCTAAATAAAGCTCCAAGCTCAATAAAGCTAGGTCTAATATTTAATTTTCTTCATTGTCACTAACTTCCTGCACTTCCTCTACTCCCTCTATCACATTCTCATTTGTCCCTTCTTCACTAGCCCCTTCTAGTGATTCCTGACTACCATATAGTCAGTCCTCACCCTCTTTGTCTTCCATTGTTGCCTTCATGTTTTTCTTGCAATCCCTTGCCAAATGTCCCTTTTTACCACATTTAAAACATTCTCCCCTTTTCTTTCGCCCTTCAAAGTCCTCTGATCGTTGATCAGATTATTTGTTTCCCTGTGCATTTTTCTTGCCCTTTTTCCCAGACTGTACTATGTAAACTTCTGCTCCATTTTCTACAGAAAATACTTGAGCTTTCTTTTTCTTTTTGCTATTAAAATGCCTTTCGGCATGCCTAGCATATTCAAGTAATGATTGTAACCTGCTTGTACGATGATCTACCATGTGTTTTGTAATAAAACTGCTTATAGGTGCAATACTGCCCTTTAAAAATGCATTCTTTAACCGCTGTTCATATGGGGAATCTTGTGTTTGATCTTCAAGAACCTGCATTCCACAGTGGTATTTAAAACACTCTAATAATCTGGCATAATACCAGTCAATTGTTTCACCTTCTTGTTGGATGCATTGATTAATGCAAGTCCAGTCTGCCCTAGGTTTCCATTTTTCAGAGATGCAGTCTGTAAGACCTTTTACTCTGGTGTCTAATTCTGCACTGCTATTTGGGAGGGGTCTTTGTGCAGCATCATGGGAATTCCAGTTCCCACTAATCATATACCAATCTGGCCCTACAATTTGTCTAACTACCTTTTCTACCTCTTCTCCATTTAAGTTATAACTCAGCCTCATTCCTTGTAAATCTTCTGAGAATTTTCTAAAATTAACCTTTGGATGTGGAATTCCCTCCGTGGCTTTTCGGATATCCTCCGGAGTCCAAAGTCTATACACTAAAATAGTTGGGTCCTGATTGTCCTGACCTGCCTGAGGGTTGGGTACTTCTATAAGTGGGCATATTTCTTCTTCTTCACTTATAGATCGTGAATTTTTAACCATTTGCCATAACTCGATGCCTTCATCTGAGTTACCTGCCTTTGTTCGAGACCTGTTCTCGATGGGATCTCTAATTTTAGTCAGTTTTATTTTCATAATATCTCTATCTTTAGTGACCACAGGATATCATGGGGGTGGACTAACCTGTTCACTTGCTTCATATTCTGGTAAGGGAGGCGGAGGTGCTGATGCTATTACTAAGTTATTATCTTCCTTATCTAAAAACATTGCTTTTGAATTTTTGTTCTTTTGTTCCCTACGGTTTACTTCCTCAATCCACCTGTGTGCCGGAATTCCTAATTTATGTTGCTTTTTTACCTGACCTTTGGAATCGGTTTTGAGTTGTTTGACAAGTTTGATAAGCAAGGATTTTTCTAATTTTACGTCGAATTCGTACTTATTAACCCATTTTGAATAATATTTAATATTGTCAGCGCACTGCGACTGCATGTATTTTGCGTCTTCTGCTAACAGCTGATTTTGGGGTCTTTTTGTTCAATTATTCCCCATTTTGTTCTACCCTTTGATTGTTACATAACTTTTCTTAATTTTTTAACGTGGTACCACGGATTTTGTTATAGTCTCTTCAGAATGACTGCCTACTTATTCTGTTTCTCCTGATCTATGACAAGACAGTAATCTTTTTTGTCCCTGACTGGTAAGAAAAATACATTAAGAAGGTTCGTGGTCTGCATTCTTGTGGGAGAAGAGGCTGGACTCTGCCCTTCTGAGCTGGGAATTTCTGGTTAAAGGTTTATAGTGCCTGAATATTTGAACTGTATCTTACTGAAATTGGTACACCTTGTTGCTGTAGCATAGACTAGATCCAGGCCTGCTGAATCTAGCTTTGTTTATATGCTTGTTGTTTGTTTGCTTTTTACTTCCCTGGAACACTAATTCCACCTAATACGCGGCTTCTCAGTGCTTCTGTGGATCAGTAGTGATATCTGCATTGCTTACTGTACTTATTTCCTTGTTTCACTTGAAAGAAAGTTACTGTTTGTCGTTTTTGCATTTAAGTTACCTGTAACACATTGCACTTAAGTTACCTGGCACTTGCTCACTAAAGCAATTATATAAGTCAGCACTAAAAATTAAAAGCACTACACCCTCACTCCCCACTGGCCCTTGTTTTCAATTATAAAGGAATTTCCAATATTATTCTAGCATGTCCAAAGGTCAGTTGTCAATCTCCTCTCTGGTCCAGCTGGTGAATCTGGGAATCTTGAGGCAATGTTACAACTGCCTCATGTACACAGACAACCCTCTCCTCCTCCCAACAAATTCCAACACATGTGAGAGATGCAACCATATAGCCAAACTGGAGGCTAAGCTCTCTCAACTCAGTACTGGCATAACCAGTCAGGAGGAGAAGGAAACCACACTCACTACAATTCCAGTCTCACATAGACCTAACACGACAGCAAACCAAACACATAATCACACAAAAACATACTCGCAGGCTCTAAATAAAGATCTGCCTAAGCAGCAGAGACCTCCAAAGCAGACAGCCAAGCAACCTCTACCCCAAAACAAAACACGTGCAACACATATCTCATAAAGCCAGTGTGCCAAACAGTCACAGCCCTTAAGACTAAAAACACACCTGATACACTTGTAATAGGAAACTCTATCGTCAGGCACACTGGCGTCCTGCTCACCAGGCTGAACAAGGAGAGGGTCACGGTGAGCAGCCTGTCAGGCGCTAGGATCTGCCACATAACACAAGCACTCAGGTCACTCCAAGGCAAGTACAAATATGACTCAGTCATTGTCCATGCTGGTGTGAATGACCTGAGATGTACCTCCCTGGACTACATGAAAAGAGATATAGAGGAGCTCTCTGAGCATGTACCCAGGCCAGTATGACTCTGACCTTGAGTAGCATCTTACCCTCATCAAGAATGATGCCACAATATGAAGACAAGATGGTCAATTTCAACAATTGGCTTAAGTACTGGTGTCATTCAAAGGGGATCCAATGCCTGTCAGCTTGGGATGATATGCTCGACAGGCCACGATGCTTCGCTAGGGACGGCTTGCACCTGTCACCCCTGGGCTTTCGGATATTGGCAAAGGCTCTTGCTACCCCCGTAGTGCCTTTTTTAGGCAAGGCTCAGAAGACAAACCCACCTCCATAGGTATCACAAGGGATAAGAAACTAGGTATCACAAGGGATAAGAAACTAAGAGTAATGCTACTCAACACCAGAAGTCTAAACCTCCAGATGCATGCACTCAAAACTCTCCTTAGCATGGAGAACATTGATATCTGTACAGTAACAGAAACCTGGTTCAGGGCTACCGAGAGCATCTCAGCACTACCAGGTTATACCTCATACCATGCTTTTCGTCCGCAAAATTTGGACCGAACCACAAAAGGAGGGGGAGTATCGATATTCATCAAAGATACCCACACCTTCAGGTTGGTGGCAAAGCACGAAGCATCAGAGATTATCCATGTGCAACTAACAGTGGGTAAAACTGCCTACCAGTTTATAGCCTGCTACAGACCACCCTCCCAAACCCAGGAACCCCACTTGGCCTTCCTGAGAACACTGGAAAATATGAAGGTCTCTCCAAACACCATTATATTGGGTGACTTCAACTACCCAAACATAGACTGGAAGCATTACTCTAGCTCCAACACCCTAGCCCAAAGGTTCCTAGAATTTATAAACTCAAATGCTATGGAACAACTTGTTACCACTCCCACAAGAGGGTAAATATACTGGACCTGATCATCACCAACATGGGGACTCTATGCTCCAGACCAGAAGTGTATCCCTCACTGGTAAGATCAGACCATAAACTAAACTCACTGGATATTCACATCCCGACCCCACCCCTGCCCAGAAAACCACAGTGAAAAACTTCTCTAAAGCAAATTTCGCACTCCTCAAAACCGAGGTGGAATCCTTCAAAGCCCCGGTCTGTGGAAAATCGCCCAGACTGCAGACTCTTTTATAAACGCATTCTATGAACACATTCCGGAATGCATGGATCATGTGATCCCAAATAAAACCAAGACCCAATCCTCCAAAGGCAGACGTCCTGTCCGGTGGACCCCAGCCATAAACAAACTATACAATAGAAGGAGGAAGCTACTAAATGATAGAGCAAAATCCCAAAAGGGAAGGCATCACTGATCAGTATTAGCAAAAAACTATGGGCACTCATAAAATTGTCTAAGGCCAGCTTCGAGAGAAAAATTGCACAGGACACTAAGGATAATCACAAGGCTTTCTTTAGTTATGTTAGGAACCTGGGTGGTAATTCCCAGATATGCTCAGAATTAGTCCAAAATGACAAAAAATACACCAAACCCAGAGACATTGCCAACATCCTAGCTTACAGGTTCAGCGCAAACTTCTCCCCCACCCTCCCCACCAAAAGGGCAAATATCTATCCCAGCAGGGTGCTGCCCCCCTGACATCTCAGATGCTCAGGTAAGAGCCGCCCTCTCCAAAGGAAAAACACAGCATCAATGGGACCAGGCGGTGTCCTGGGCTGCGTCCTACATGAACTCCAAGAAGAGCTAAACCCAAACATAAAACTACTGTTCAGTCTCAGCCTTACTACAGGATATGTGCCCAAAGAGTGGCATACAGCAACAGTGGTCCCTCTCCATAAAGGTGGTGCCTCAACGGATCCTGGAAACTATCGCCCCATAAGCCTGACTAGCTTGGTCTGCAAAGCTATGGAAAGGATCATCATGGACCTCATAAATTGGTCTGCAAAGCTATGGAAAGGATCATCATGGACCTCATAAATAAAGATATTGGGGACCTACAGACACTGGATCCTACCCAGTTCGACTTTGTTAAGGGCAGATCCTGCCTCTTAAACCTGGTTGATTTCTTTGAAACAGTCACCAAGGCCATTGACGAGGGGAAGGTGGTCCACACAGCCTACCTGGACCTCGCAAAAGCCTTCAATACAATACCCCACTCGGGCATTATAGATAAGCTCACCAGCTTAAATATAAACCCCTATGTCACTAGATGGATTGCAAACTGGCTCAAGGACAGAACCCACATGGTTAGAATTGCTGGAGCCATGTCAGACTCCAAACCAGTTACAAGTGGTGTCCCACAAGGCTTGGTCCTGGGACCTCTCTTGTTCGGTATATATTTCTCGTAGGTACAGGCCAACACGGAAGGACTGTGGCTGACCAAGTTCGCAGATGACTGCAAACTGGGCACCATAATTGACTCTCCAGCCGACACAAGCATCCTCCAAAAGGGCCTCATAGAAACAGACAACTGGTGCCAGAGCCATGGCCTCAAGCTAAATGCCAAAAAGTGTATAGTCATCCCCTTTGGCAAAAACAAAGTGCCCACAAACTACCACATAGGTGGTAATCCATTAAGTACAGAGGAAGTGATTAGGGACCTGGGGATCCAAGTTGATAGCAATCTCTCATTTGACAACCACGTGGCCAAAGTGGTTAGAAAAACATTTTATATAGCCCACCTCATCATGAAGGGATTCACATCTAGATCAGGGGAGGTCATCGTGCCTCTTTACTCATCCCTCATCAGGCCCATAATTGAGTACAATGCCCCTTTTGGGATGTACCTTACCAGACACCTGCAGCAACTGGAAAGACCCCAAAAGTACCTCACCAAGAGGATCAAAGGGCTCAAACAGATGCCATATGCTGCCCAGTTAAAGAAACTCCAGCTCTACTCAGTGGCATACCACCTGTTCAGAGGCGATCTGTGCCTGATGTATAAAGCCATGTCCAACCCGGAATTAATGGACATGCTGCACCTCAGAAAATCCAAATCCCATCGAGCTACGTGCTCGAGACTTGAACCTCAGCACTGAAATAAATAGGACATGCTGGAGGGACAGATTCATAACCCAGACGCTCCCTTCACTCTGGAATAAAATCCCAGTCCAGGTTAGGCAGAGTCCCTCATTGACTCTCTTCAAGAGGAATCTTGATGAGTGGATGGGAGATCGTAGGTTTACCCTGGGTATCACTTCTGTGTCACAGTTAGACAGAGGCACAGTATACTAACCTCGAAAAAGGGCATAGCAAAATAAATTTAAAATGGGTGCCGAAAGCCAAACACATTCTGGCTAGGCTTATAAATGCCCTAGGGCAGATAGCCTAGTATGAACCTATGAACCTATGAACAAAAACAATAAACATCTAGTCCCTGATCTAAAACAGAAAACAAAAAAAAGTAGATTCACCTTACCTGAGCCCATGTGATTGATCACCAATTAGCGGAGACCCGTCCTTCTGTCGCAGATCAGAAAGTGGCTGGCCTCTTTTGAATGACAATTCAGTCGGAGGACTTTTCAGATAAGAAGAACCAATTTGGTTTCTTCCCCGTATGGTTTCTACCACCTGGCCCGTCTGATCCGAGGTGAAGAGAGGGTTCCGGTCCAAAGGACCTATCTGTCAAAGGAAAAAACTTCAAAGACCAGTTCACGTTAGGTTCAAGCAAGGCACCCTTTATTACTTGCAGCAAGGAGACAAAGCATGTAGGCACAAGATTTGTCTGAATGATTAATGATTAGTAGGTTATATTTACACAGTTCTCTTTCTGTCACACACAAAATGTTACATTCTATTGCTGACACAGTTAGACACAGCTTTCTGTATGTTCTGCAGAAAATGTTGCTAGACTTATTGCTGACCAAGTTTAAAATATCTGCTGTTCTGTAAAACATTTTGAGAAAAACAACCTGGCCTTGGGTTTATGTCAGTCCATTTCAGCATTTCAGTTCTTCTATTGTACTGTTCTAATACATGTGTTACATTTTACGTAGATTCAAGGTACATTTCTAGCTTTAGTAAAGTAATGCTGACTACGGTTTAAACTTTCAAGCATCTATTGTTTTCTTTATCAATAGCTTCTAGCAACTGCATGTTTTCTCATGGCATAAGCAGAATTCAATATCCCTTTGTTAATTTTCATGACATTAGCAGAAATGAATTACTTCTTTTGTTATTTTCATGACTTTAGCAGAAATAGAATGCTTCTTGTTAAGTTTCTAATGGCTGTGCAGATTCATGCAGTGTGAACAGAATAAATGTATTACCCCTTTTAAATTTCGAATGCACTAAATGCACTAAGCATGCATATTACTATTACATATTTTTCTAACATAATCATAGCACATAATTCAATTGTCTTAATGTAACATTTGCTGTCATAATACAGTATTTAACACTGTCTGACAAATTCAAGTGTCATATTGTGGACTTTTATGTCATAATTAAGCCCTCAGGAATGTCAAGGCCCAGAATTAATTTGTCACAAGGCATAATCTGTTGCAATAATGCAACATTCAACAGTGTCATAGTACAGAATTCAAGTTTCACAATGCAGCATTTGCTGTCATAATGCAGTATTCACCTGTGTCATAGCACAAAGTCAGAGTGAAACAATGAAGAATTAAAATAATACTTCATTAAACATTGTCGTCATCAGATTTCAAGTGTCATAATGCAGCATTTACTGTCATAATGGAGTTTTCAACCATGTCATAGCACAGAATTCAAATGTCACAATGTACTATTTCCTGTTTTAATCCAGCATTAAACAGTGTCATAGTACGGAAATCAGTTCTCACAATGAGGTTACTGTCATAATACAGTATTGAACAGTGTCAGCACATAATTCAAGTGCCACAATGTAACACTTACTGTCTTAATACAGTGTCTGATACTGTCATAGCACAGGACTCAAATGTCACAATACAGGATTTACTGTCATAATACAGTGTTCAGCTGTGTCATAGCACAGAAATCAGTTCTCACAATGAGGTTACTGTTATAATACAGTATTGAATAGTGTCAGTGCAGAATTCATGTGTCATAATGCAGAATTTACTGTCTTAATTTAGCCCTCAGAAATGTCATAACCCATAATTGAAATGTTTTATTGCTGCAGCTACAGTTTCATGATTTTTTATTCAACAGTATTGTACCAAAGAATTCAAGTCCCACAGTGCAGTACTTACTGTCTTATTACAGTAGTCAGCAGTCTCTTAGCACAAAGCTCAAGTGTCACAATGTAGGATTTACTGGCATAATAGTGTTTAGCTATGTTATAGCTCTGAATACAAGTGTCATAATGCAGCAATTACTTTTTTAAATTTGGAATTCACAAATGTCTTTGCAGATCATTCAAGTAAGATAATAGAGCATTCATTATCACAATTTTGAATTCAGTGGTATCATAGAATAGAATTCAAGTATCAAAATGCAGCATTTGCTGTCATAATTTAGCAATCACAATTGTCAGCACACATATTTCAATTGCCATAATACAGCATTTTTTGTTGTAATGCATTCAACATTGTCATAGCATACAATTTAAATGTCATAATGCATTTACTGTATAACCAAATCACTCAGCCATGTCATAGCATGTAACTTATGTGGCAAAACACACAATGTACTGTCATAGTACAGTATTCATGAGTGTCATAGCAAAAATTCAAATGTCACACTACAGGATTTACTGTCATACTACAGGATCCCATAACTTTATAGCACAGATTTGAAGTAACACAATGCATAATACAGAATTCAACAGTGTCATGCCACATATTTCAAGTCTAAATGTAGCCTTTATTGTATTGATTTAGCATTCAGCACTGCCATAGCTTAGAATTTACATGTCACAATGCAACATTTACTGTCATAATACATCATTCAATAGAGTCATAGCACAGAATTCGTGTCATAATACAGCATTTACTGTCATAATACTGTATTCAACAGTATCATAGCACATAATTCAAGTGTGACAATGCAGAATTTACCGTTATAATTAAGCAGGCAGCTGTGTTATAGTACAGAGTTTGTGTCACAATGCAGCGTTTAGTTTCATAATACTCTATTCAACAGTGTCATAGCACAGAATTCAAGTATCTCAATGCAGCTTTTACTAGCATAGATCAATATTTATCAGTGTTATAGCACAAAATTCAAGTGACAGATTCCACTTTTTACTGTCATAATACAGAATACAGAAATGTCATGCCACAGCATTCAAAAGTCATAATGCAGTATTTAATGTCATAGTACATAATTCATGTGTTATAATGCAGCATTTAGTGTCATAATTCTGCATTCAAAAGTGTAGTAGCACAGAATTCAATTTTCACAATATTTCATTTGCTGTCATAAAACAGCATTCAATAGTGTCATAGCAGAAAATTCAAGCATCACAATGGAGTATTTACTGTCATAATACAGTATTCACCATGTTAATGGCACAGAATTCAATTGTCTTAATGCAGAATTTCCTGTCACAATTCAGTGCACAATATTTATAGTCATTTGCACAAATATGATGGGGTATTCCTGATGTTTTCAAATTAGTGTAGCAAAAACTAGATTCATAGAAACCATTGTCTTAATTATCATGAGATGCAAATATGAAATTTTGTAAAGCGGTGTATTCTTATGAGGTGTTCTTGTGATTCATAGCCCAATATCTGCATGGTACACATATCCCTTGTTAAAGGTGGTGTTTTGCCTTTCATATCTGAGTATTAATCCACAAACCTGCTCCAAGCCACCCCTTCAGTAGTTTGTCCAAGGATGCACAAGCACTAGACTGACAGACAAATGAATTATTTCCCTCAGAAACCCCTTCAGTAGAACAATGTTGCAATTAAAGTTGGTTACACTATTTTATTTAACTACAGACAGTAATATCATATAACACACTGTATAATAGTGTTTAATTGAAGATTATACAGTTCAATATTTGAAGTCTGATAGCACACAAATAATAAGAATTCTTAGTTATATTTCCTGTTGGGAAAGCTGAGGGAAGATGTTGAATAGGGATAAGACGGGTCACTTGAATGGTAAACCTATTCAAGGATCGGATGTTTTCACCCATGAAATGATTGGTTGTTTATATTTTGAAAACCACTTTTTATGCACACAGTTTTTATTTGTACCTTTTAAATGGATGTCTATGCAATGCATTTATAACATATATGAAATGAATGGTAAAAAGTTTTTCGCACACATGCAATGTTATGCACAAACACAAAAACAGCACAATGGTTAAATACAAAGGTATAGTTAGTCCAACTGTGAAATGCATCTCTATCAATGTCAATGGCTTAAATAACAGCTATAAAAGAGGAAGCTTACAAAGATATCTTAAGCTATGTAAAGCGCAAGTAGTATTTTTACAAGAAACACACTTTATACAGCAAGACATTAATAAGATTAATATGCATAATTACACATTACTAGTAAGTTCAGAATATAATAAAAAGCAGAGAGGTGTGGCAAGATTATACAGAAAGACTACCTTGATGCCCAAGATCATAAATACAGTCAGTGATAACCCAGGAATGCTTTGTTTAGTGTCAATATTAATAAATGGTTTGGCTTATACCTGGTAAACAACTATCGGATACCAGGACTGGGTGTCAGGGCAGCCAAACATTTAATGAACATAATACAACATTCCAAAGATAATACAGTAATTGCAGGAGATTTTAATTATATAATGAAAGAAGAGGACACAAATGCTAAAAACACATGCAAGAAATCTTCACTATCAAAATTACTTACACAGTTAACTGACTCATATGACTTTATGGACATTAACACATTACTCACATAGACATAACACCTTTTCCAGAGTGTATATAACAAAAGATCTTACCACAACAATAAGCAAAGTCAAAACAATCACCTGCTCCTTCTCAGATCATAATGCAATAACTTTTGAAATAGATTTTAACTTTAAGAGAAAACTTACAATCATACGAATTCCAGCCTCTAAGCTTGTTTCCTGCCTTTCCTGTAACTAGTTTAGTCCAGATACAGATTTGCTGTAACCAGGAGTGTTTGTAAGCTTCTGAGTCCCCGAAGTCTTTTTGTGTTGGAGGGAAGCCTTCTAGCTTATCAGTGGGAGTAGTAAGCACTAGATAGCTTATCTACCACGAGAGTGGTTTCTGGCCCAGAAATTGTAGTTTATTGGCAGTTTGGGCAGTTTTTCCATCTCTTTCAACTTTCTGGTTTAAAAGCCTGCATTTGCACTTGTTTCCCACCTTTTCTGTAACTAGTCTAGTCCAGACACAGATTTGCTGTATCCAGGACTGTTTGTAAGCTTATGAGCCCCCAAAGCCTTTCTGTGTTGGAGGGAAGCCTTCTAGCTTATCAGTGGGAGTGGTAAGCACTAGGTAGCCTATCTACCACAAGAGTGGTTTCTGGCCCAGAAATTGTAGTTTATTGGCCATTTAGCAGTTTTTCCATCTCTTTCAACTTACTGGTTAAAAAGCCTGAATTTGCACTTGTTTCCCATCTTTCCTGTAACTAGTTTTAATGTTTTAATGTTTTAAATTCACTGGGAGATATAGTATCTTTATTTTTAATTTTTATTTTTGTTTTTTATATGAAAATTAGCTAGGCTTATATGTAAAAAGTTTTTATCTGTTAGTCATGTGTATGATTCCATTTATTAACTTCTGAAACTTTAGAGAAAGTTTTTTATTTTCATTTGCATACCACTATTGCTGCTATTTTATGTGTTAACCCTCTTGATGCAATGAGCTTTTTGTTGTCTCTGAGAGAAGTTTTTAAGGTGTGTTTAATCAATGGGTTAATTCCCTACACAATGCCTATTGGAGTGTTTGAATTAATTAGATAATTAGACTATATTTAAATAGGATGAATTTGTTTTATTTTGTGATCTGAAGAAGCGTGACGAAAGCTCATCTGTATTTTTATACAATAAAGACTTTGTTTTTTACAGTTGCTGCCGTTCCTGTGTTTGGGACTGTACGTGTTTTGTTGCTCATGCATTTATTTGGTAACGCACAGTCTCTTTTTGGCGTGGTGGTCTTTGTTGAATTTCTCTACTTGTTTTTGGCCGCCTCTCCGCACAAGATGGCAAATCCAGAAGTTGAACTTGATTATAATCCGAGCCCGAGGGTGAGTTTCACTTCTAGCAAATGGACAAATATTGTGAACAGCAATAGTAACCCTTTATTGGATTTGGATTTACAAAATCATATATCTGTTACTCATAACAATGATATAGACAATTCCGAACAATTTTTTCACTCATTGAGACAGCTTGAGAATGACCTTTATAAATTGCAACGGTTTATATGGCAGCGCAGACATCTAGAGGCATGTCTGCATTTTAAACTGGTTCCGAGGGGCATGCGAGTTCTTTGCATGCCCTCCTATGGTGAGCAGCATCCTCTTTTACTTAAATCATGGCAACAGATTAATCTTGAAACCAGTTATAAATATATTCAGTTAATTATTGATTATTTCACTCCACTAGAAAAGGAGCTGATGCTAAGAGTTGATAAATCTAATACTGATATACGCAGCAGCTTTAACAGTGATTCGTGCCTAAAAAGACTTGATCATTTATATGCACAGGTAGATTCCTATGCTCTTAAGTTACAACAGACCAAACAAAAGAAATTGCAACGTGACTATAAGGACTTTTTAGATGGCAATGTGTTTGTTTGGGCGAGGAGAATTGAGAACACGAACCCTACACACAATGTACCTGTTACTGCTGCTGCTATAGATACCATGTTAACTGACGCTGATCTGGTGAGTCCCATATCTAGGGATGTTGCAACAGTGAGTTCCGGGCGAATGTCAGGAACCAGTTTTGTTACTCCACCTGAGCTTCCCGTCTCTACAGAGACAACTAATACGATCTCAACACCGCAACCGAACCAGGAAGCGGACTGTGCCACATCTAGGAGAGAATTAGGAGCTGTAAGGAAACATGGAGCTCTACCCTGTAGTTCGGATTTTTTACCTTTACCGATAAAGAAGCCAGCTCTACCGAGAGACAGGTCGCAGAGTTGGGACAGGAGGAAACGGAAGTTCTCTGGAGAGAACTACCACCAACAGAGAAGGAGGTTCAGATAACTGAACATTTATTTTTCAATTTGTCAAGGTTGGTACTCAGTTCGACTGATATCAGTGTTTTGGATAAAGGTCTTACCTTTATCCCCTCTCAAGGCAGTACATTGAATAATTTGTTGACAGATTTACGGCTCTTCGCTAGGAATATAGCCATTAAATTATTGTTTTATAAAGATGACATGAGTTTGCCTATTAGAACGTGTTCACAAGACGCTTATTTGTTTAAGCGCAAAAGTACTTTTTCTCCTTCATTACCTGGCATTGTGGAAAGTTTTGTTAAATTATGTGAACGGGATTTATACACTTATTTCTTGAAAGGCAACAAGAAATGCTTATATTTTAATATGTCCAAAGAATAAAACACATCTTTAAAGAAGCTATCCCATGATACTTCTGTTGTTATTACACCCGGAGACAAAGGGGGAGGCATTGTGTTACTTAATAAAGAAGATTATGATAGTTATATGCAGACCATGCTTAGTGATCATTCTACATATAAATGCATAGATGAAAAGGCTTTAAATAAGATACTTAGTGATATTAACGACACACTTTATGATTTATTGATGTGTCGCCAGATCAGTAAGGATTTGTATGAGTTTTTTTACACTGCCCACCCCCAACTCCCAGTGATAAAAGGACTACCTAAAATGCACAAAGGGATATATCCACCTCCCATATGTCCTATAGTCTCGGGAGATAGATGGAGTACGGAAAATATTTCTATTTATTTAGAAAAGCTTTTGAGACCTTTTGTTAATGATATTCCAACTGTCCTGAAAGACACTTATCAGCTTTTGGAATTTTTGGATACCCTAGAAGTTGAATTATGTAGAGATAGACATCTTTTAGTAACTATGGATGTCCAGAATTTATTTACCTCCATTCCAAACGACAAGGGCATTGACTCCATTAGAGAATTGTTCCAGGCTTTACCATCTGTAGATCGTAATATGGAGATACTGGTCTGCCAGTTGTTAGAATTGGTTCTAAACAACAATGTTTTTTGTTTTAAAGAGCATATGTTTTTACAACTAGCAGGGGTTGCCATGGGCACCCCTATGCAAATTTAGTGGTTTACCAGTGGGAGAAGGAGTTCTTATTTAGTCATGAATCCTTCAAAAAATGTCTGGTCTATAAACGATTTATGGACGATATCCTTGTCGTTTGGGATGGGAGTTTGCAAGATTTTCTTTTGTTTGTGGCCTATTTGGAAACTACTACTAGTTTCTTAAGATTCACTATTGAAGCTTCACATAATACTGTAAGTTTCCTTGATGTGAATCTAAGCAATCGAGATGGCAGGTTACTGTCTTCTCTTCACAGAAAGGCTTGCTGAAAGAATGCTATACTAAGATATGATAGCATGCATCCTTGCCACATTTTTAAAGGGATAGTGAAGTGTCAATTTCAGAGACTTTTGAGACTCTGTAAGGATCCCATAAATTTGACTATAGAACTAGACAAGATGGAACTGATTTTTATTGAGAGGGGCTATGATATTAAGTTAGTGAAACAGGTTAGATCTGAAGTGTTGGGAGAAGTTAGGGATCTTAACACTCACATTATTAAAAAAGTAGGCTATGTGAATGGAAATAGAAATACATTTTTCAACAAGATCATGTTTGTAACTACATATACGAATGATAGCTTAGCGATTAATAAAATTATAACTAAACATTGGGGTGTCTTAACTTTAGATGATAAAATATTGAACATAGTGGGGTCCACCCCTGGATTTGTTTTTAGGAATAATAAGAATTTAAAAAGATTATTATGTATTGATCACAGTACTAGATCAGGAGATACTAATTTATTAGGTATCAATACATCACAAGAAAGAGGGACTTATCCATGTAGGAATTGCAATTATTGTGGATATATATCGACAGTACAAGATTTCATACATCCAGATTTGGATTTTTCTTTTAGCCCTAGGTTCAATGCTAATTGTGATACATCAGGGCTTGTTTATTTAGCAACGTGTCATACATGTCCTGCATTTTATGTGGGCATGACCAAAAGAAAGTTCAAACATAGGATTTACAACCATATATATGACATCAGGAACAACAATCAATTGAATGCTTTAGCCAAGCATGTTTCTATCCACAATGATTATGGTTTTGTATTTAGAGTACTTCAGATCATCCCCCAGAGTCAGAGAAGGGGAGATTACATGAGTTTTCTGGAAAGTAAAGAACTTGAGTGGGTTTTTAAATTAAGAGCTCATCACCCACCAGGTCTTAATACCTACGTTTCCTTACGATCTGTATTAAAGTCCCGTAGATAAAGCTGTGTTTTAATAGCTATTGATATTTTATTTATATTTATATTTATTAAAGAAAGTTTTTAGTATCACACATACACATATATATATATTTTGTATTTTTGTAATATATATACCCTTAAAAATGTTTTAAATTCACTGGGAGATATAGTATCTTTATTTTTAATTTTTATTTTTGTTTTTTATATGAAAATTAGCTAGGCTTATATGTAAAAAGTTTTTATCTGTTAGTCATGTGTATGATTCTATTTATTAACTTCTGAAACTTTAGAGAAAGTTTTTTATTTTCATTTGCATACCACTATTGCTGCTATTTTATGTGTTAACCCTCTTGATGCAATGAGCTTTTTGTTGTCTCTGAGAGAAGTTTTTAAGGTGTGTTTAATCAATGGGTTAATTCCCTACACAATGCCTATTGGAGTGTTTGAATTAATTAGATAATTAGACTATATTTAAATAGGATGAATTTGTTTTATTTTGTGATCTGAAGAAGCGTAGCAATACGCGAAAGCGCTCATCTGTATTTTTATACAATAAAGACTTTGGTTTTTACAGTTGCTGTTGCCGTTCCTGTGTTTGGGACTGTACGTGTTTTGTTGCTCATCCAGGACTGTTTGTAAGCTTATGAGCCCCCAAAGCCTTTCTGTGTTGGAGGGAAGCCTTCTAGCTTATCAGTGGGAGTGGTAAGCACTAGGTAGCCTATCTACCACAAGAGTGGTTTCTGGCCCAGAAATTGTAGTTTATTGGCCATTTAGCAGTTTTTCCATCTCTTTCAACTTACTGGTTAAAAAGCCTGAATTTGCACTTGTTTCCCATCTTTCCTGTAACTAGTCTAGTCCAGATGCAGATACAGATTTGCTGTATCCAAGACTGGTTGTAAGCTTCTGAGCCCCCAATCCTTTCTGTGTTGGAGGGAAGTATTCTAGCTTATCAGTGGGAGTGGTAAGCACTAGGTAGCCTATATACCTCAAGATCCAGGTACAGATTCTTAGTTTTAACACATGAATTTGCTTATTCATGCTCAGAACTTGTTGTTAGCACTAAATAAGCTACACATTACTACAGCACTCACCCTTCCTCTTTACCTAGAGGAAAACAGTTTTTGTACTTACTTTCCTCACTTGCATGGAGAAAAACAGCTCTTATACTCACTTTCCTCACTTGTCTAGAGGAAAGTAGTTTTTTATTCAGGCATGTCCAAGGGTCAGCTCTCATTGTTCTCTCCTGTCTAGCTGATGAATCTGGGCATCTTGAGGCAATGTAGAAATTGCCTCATGTACACAGACAACCCTCTCCTTCTACCACCCAACATCACAACCTGTGAGAGATGCACTTTTCTAGCCAAACTAGAGGTAAATCTCTCTCCAACCAAGACTGAACATGACAGTCAAGAGGAGACACACTCATCACATAGTCCCACTAAACCGACACCACCAATATCCACACATAGAAACACAAAAACATTCACAGAGGCTCTCAATAATAATCTGCTCAAGCAACAGAGACCTGCAAATCAGAACCCCATCTTTCCTGTAACTAGTCTAGTCCAGATACAGATACAGATTTGCTGTATCCAGGACTGGTTGTAAGCTTCTGAGCCCCCAATCCTTTCTGTGTTGGAGGGAAGCATTCTAACTTATCAGTGGGAGTGGTAAGCACTAGGTAGCCTATATACCTCAAGATCCAGGTACAGATTCTTAGTTTTAACACATGAATTTGCTTATTCATGCTCAGAACTTGTTGTTAGCACTAAATAAGCTACACATTACTACAGCACTCAACCTTCCTCTTTACCTAGAGGAAAACAGTTTTTGTACTTACTTTCCTCACTTGCATAGAGAAAAACAGCTCTTATACTCACTTTCCTCACTTGTCTAGAGGAAAGTAGTTTTTTATTCAGGCATGTCCAAGGGTCAGCTCCCATTGTTCTCTCCTGTCTAGCTGATGAATCTGGGCATCTTGAGGCAATGTAGAAATTGCCTCATGTACACAGACAACCCTCTCCTCCTACCACCCAACATCACAACCTGTGAGAGATGCACTTTTCTAGCCAAACTAGAGGTAAAGCTCTCTCCAACCAAGACTGAACTTGACAGTCAAGAGGAGAAGGTAAACGCTTGCACCAAACCACACTCATCACATAGTCCCACTAAACTGACACCACCAATATCCACACATAGAAACACAAAAACATTCACAGGAGCTCTCAATAATAATCTGCTCAAGCAACAGAGACCTGCAAATCAGAACCGCAAGCAATCTCCACCCCCCCAACACAACCCAAATGACACATAGCCCACAGATTCAGTGTGCCAATAAACCACAGCCCATAAGGCAAACCAACATACCCAATACACTAGTCATAGGTGACTCTATAGTCAGGCACACTGATGTCCCACTCACCAGGCTAAACTAGGAGAAGGTTACTGTCAGCTGCCAGTCGGGTGCCAGGATCCACCACATAACCCACGCACTCAGGTCACTCCACAACAAGTACAAATATGACTCTGTCATTATCCATGTTGGTGTGAATGTCCTGAGACATACCGCCCTGGACTACATGAAAAGAGACATGGAAGAGCTCTCCAATCTTGTAGACCAGGGAGGTATGATCCTAGCCCTGAGTAGCATCCTGCCATTGCCCAGAATGATACTGCAGTACAAGGACAAAATGACTGACTTCAACAATTGGCTAAGCTACTGGTTGCATTCTAAGGGGATCCAGTATCTGTCTGCCTGGGATGACATGGTCGACATGGGATTCCGGATAATGGCTAAGGCTCTTGCTGCCCCTATAGTGCCTTTTTTAGGCAAGGTTCAAATGACAAATTCACCACCATAACAGAAACAGGCAATCAAAAACTGAGGGTAATGCTACTCAATGCTAGAAGTCTAAATCTCAAAATGCACTCACTCAAGGCACTCCTTAAAATGGAGAACATTGATATCTGTGCAGTGACTGAGACCTGGTTCAAGGATCTAGAGACCACCCCTGCATTACCAAGCTATAACTCATACCACACTTTTCGGCCATCTAACCTGGACCAGAACACCAAAGGTGGAGTTGTGTCCATATTCATTAAGGATATCCACACCTCCAGGCTAGTTGCGCAGCATAATGCATCTGAGGTTATCCAAGTGCAACTAACTCTGGGCAAAACTGCAATCCAAATTGTAGCTTGCTACAGATCCCCCATCATGCCCAGGATTCCCACTCCTTTTTTCTTGATATACTGGAAAATATTAGGGTTCAACCAAACACCCTAATAATGGGCGATTTCAACTATCCCACCATTAACTGGGAAAACTACTTATGTACCAACTCCTTCGCTCAACGCTTTCTGGAATTCATAAATTCCAATGCTCTGGATCAACCTATCCACACCCCCACTAGGGGCAACAGTATCCTAGACCTAGTCATTACCAACATGACTGACCAGTGTTCCACACCTGAAATCAACTCCTCGTTGGTCATATCCGACCATAAGCTAATCACCCTAGATATCCGCATCCTGCCCCCACCCACCATTAAGGAAACCACGGTAAAAAATTTCTCCAAAGCCAACTTCATGCTTCTTAAGACAGAAGTGGTGAACTTCATGACACCCATGCAGATGGACAATACAGCTATGACTGCTGAATCCTACACAAATGCACTCTATAAGCACTTACATGAGTGCATGGATCATGCTATCCCAAACAGAACCAAGAGTGTATCCTCCAAAAAAAGGAAGCCAATCTGGTGGTCCCTGCCATAAACAAACTCTACAACAGAAGGAAGAAACTGTTGCAAAAGAGAGTATAATCCCATGAGTGGAGGAGCTCCCTGGTCAGACTCAGTAAGAAGCTGAGATCTCTTATAAGATCCTCCAAAGCTAACTATGAAAACAAAATCACCACTGATTCTAAGGGCAACCATAAAACATTCTATAGCTATGTCAAGAATCTCAATGGCAACACCCAGATCTGCTCTGAGTTACAGCACAACGACACGAAAATTACAGAACCAACTGATATTGCCAACATCCTGGCAGATAGGTTCACTGTAACTTTACCCTCCTCTCACCCCCTAAAGGGACCATATATATACAGGAAGAATGTAGAGTCCCTGTAATCACATCTATGCAGGTAAAAGCTGCACTCTCTAAAACCAAAAACACAGCATCCATGGGACTGGACAACATCCCAGGCTGCGTTTTACATTAACTAAAGAACAAACTGGCTACCCACCTAAGCAGCACCATGTTAAATCATAGTCTCATGTCAGGCTTTGTTCCCACCGAATGATGCACAGCAACAGTTATCCCACTCCACAAAGGGGAAGCCACCACTGATCCTGGGAACTATCACCCTATTAGCCTGATGAGCCTGGTCTGCAAGGCCATGGAACGTATCACTATGGAACTCATAAACAAAGACATTGGTAACCTCAAACTCTGGACCCCACCCAGTTCAGGTTTGTGAAAGGCAGTTCATGCCTTCTGAACCTGATCGACTTCTTTGAGGCAGTCACCAAAGCCGTAGATGAGGGTAAGGTTTTTCACGCAGCCTATCTTGACCTCGCCAAGGCTTTCAACACCATCCTCTATTCTGGAATTATAACTAAACTCACTAAACTTGGTATAAATCCCTACATCGCAAGATGGGTTGCCAACTGACTCACTGACAGAACCCACACTGTAAAAGTTGCAGACTCCAGCTCTGACTTCAAACCAGTGACAAGTGGAGTACCACAGGGTTCAGTCCTGGGACCTCTCCTGTTTGGTATCTACATCTCTGAAGTACAGGCTAACACAGAAGGCCTCTGGCTAATGAAGTTCGCAGATGACTGCAAACTAGGAGTCATAGTCGAGTCCCCAAATGATGTGGACATCCTACAGAAGGGCCTCACTGAGACAGATGCCTGGTGTCAGAGGCATGGCCTCAAGCTCAATGCCAAAAAGTGCATTGTCATTCCCTTTGATAAAAACTCTATACCCATGAACTACCACATAAATGGCAGTCTACTTAACACTGAATGTGTGATAAGAGACCTTGGGACCAAGGTGGACAGTAGTCTCTCCTTTGATAATCACATCACCACAGTAGTCAAGAAATCCTTCTATGTGGCACACCTCATCACAAAAGGGTTCTCATCCAGAAAAAAAAAGGTCATTGTTCCCATCTGCTTGGCACTCATTAGACCCATTATAGAGTGCAACTCCCCTTTTGAAATGTACCTCACAAGACATCTGCAGCAGCTGGAAAGGCCACAGAAGTACCTCACGAAGAGGATTACTGGTCTCAAACAGATGCCCTACACTGACTGTCTCAAAAAACTCCAGCTTTACTCTATAGCATATCGCCTACTCCAAGGAGATCTCTGCCTAACATATAAAGCTATGTTAAACCCAAAGCTGTTGGACATGCTACACCTAAAGAAATCCCAGTCCCTCCAAGGTACATCCTCTAGGGACCTAAACCTTGTCACCACAATAAACAGGACATGCTGGAGGGATAGATTCCTGTCCCACAGACGTCCTATACTCTGGAACAGGCTGCCCATCTATGTTAGGCAGAGTTCCTCATTAGCACTCTTCAAGAAAAGTCTTGATGAGTGGATGGGAATTAGGAAATACACCCTGGGGATCACTTTTGTGGCTCTGCTCGACAGGGACACAGGAAATTAACTTTCTTGGGTGGCATAAGCCAGGGAATCTTGTTGGCTAGGCTTACTTAGGCCCTTGGGCCGATGGCCTAGTACCTACCTATGAACCTATGAACTGATGAATCTATATAGCAAACCTTAAAGAGTTTAAACAATACTATACTGCAGAGATGCAAACATTTCTAGATTTAAACCTCACAGATGAGGTAGCAGGCATATATATATGAGATCTAATGAAAGCATAATTATATGGGAAGGCAGTAGCCTGGTAAAAAAAACAAGCACTGGAATAAAGAACTGGCAGAGCTATAAACTAAAATAGACAAAATGAAATTATATATTCATAAAGGCAACTTAGTTTCAGAAAAATAATTAGAAGACCGCAACAAAAAATACTTAGAGATATTGAACCATAAAACAATGATTAATCTAGAGAAGGTCAAACTATGCACTTACTCTAAGAATCCAAAACATCTAAGGAGAATATCTAACAAGATGAAAAGAATGATAAAGGCAAATCAGATAAAAGAAATATACAATATAGACAAAAAAGAAAAGTATCAGACTTAGAAGGAATTCTAGAAGCCTTTAGAGTGCATTTTAATAAATTCAGTAGTCAAGAAAATAAAGTAGAATCAAGTGAAGCACTTAGAAAATTCCTTAAGGAAAATATAAGACTAAGACTATCAGATGAACACAGAAAAAGAATAGATAAAGATATAACTATGACAGAAATTAAAGTGCAAATCAACAACAAAGCCCCAGGTAATGATAATATGACACCGGAGATGTTTAAACTACTATCTAATAATGCATTAAATCTGTTACTAAGTGTGCTCACATCAGTTAAAGAAGGTAATAAAGGCCTTCCTTCTTAGAAATACACTCAAGTATCGCCAATTTTGAAACAAGATACAAGACCTGATGAGTATACCTCATACAGACCCATAAGTTTATAAAATATAGATTATAAAATATTTATGACAGTTCATACAAACAGAATAAAACAAATATTACCATTACTGATAGAGAATGATCAAACAGGATTTATTAAAAACAGAAATACATATGACAATATAAAGAGAATTTTATCGCTTATTGATTTCATAAGCAAAACACAAAATAAAATGAATATCATTTGCTTAGCTATTAACAGTGCATTTGATTCTGTGAACTGGAATTACCTTTGGCTTGCACTGGTGGAGTATGGATACTTGAAAAATTTTACCTCACTAATAAGGTCTCTTTAGGATAAATATCTGGCATACATAAAAATAAGATCCTGTTTGTTGGACCTTATTACCATTACAAAAGGTACAGAACAGGGTGGTCCACTTTCTCATTTGTTTTTCACATTAGTAATAGAACCATTAGCAAATGTCATACATGCAAACCCAAACATTCAAGGAATTCAACTAGATATTGACCTTGAGTTAAAGATTCAGCTATTTGCAGATGACATTTTATTGACTTTAAAAGAAGATAATAACACAATAAAAGAACTATGGAATGCAACAAAACAGTTTAAGAAGATTTATGGACTATCATTTAATGAAAATAAAACCAATATGTTACTAATAAATATGAACAAAGAAGCATTAAATAAAAATATTATAAACACTGTATCTATCTAGAAATTATACAATCAAATACTTAGGAGATAAAATTACAAATGACATAGATACAACAGTGCAACTAAACTATAAAGAGATTTTGGATAATATCAAAGAACTCATACAAAAATGGAATAAGTTATTTTTTACCATGGAGGAAAGATTATATATAATTAAAATGATTATATTCCCAAAAATTCTGTATTTTTTACAAGCTTGCTTGCTACCTCCACCTAAGTAATATTTAAAACAATTTGAAGGGTTAAACCTAAATTCTTATGGTACTCTTAAAAACCTAGAGTTGCTCTAAGATATCATTTTGACAAATGGAAAGAAGGTGGAATAGGCTTACCAGATTTAGAAGGATCTATACAATTGTCAGCTTTAAAAACAGTTTCTCTATGGTTAAGCAAAGAATATACTTCCAAATGGAAACTAGTACATGAAAATATCTGGTTAATAAACACTCATGATACAATAAATAAACATATGGAAATAGTACCAAATAGCTTACTTTGGTTATTGAAGGAATATATGGCAACAGGGAAAAACAAAAATATAAATTCTAAATACATTATCAATACCCTAAAGTATTTTATGCACTGTGTAAACAAAACTCTGGATATAAAAGCATGGTCTTTTTTCATATTCCCAGTAGCATATACACAAAATAATATTATAACTCAGGACTCAGTAGCAGTTAAAACACTTATTAAGAATGGTCTAATTTACTGGCATCAGTTGATAATCACTAATAAAGTACTAATGATAGAGCAAATTATTAGTGAGTTCAACCTTGAAAATAAAGTGGTTAACCCTGCAGGGATTAAGACAGTTTTAAACCAATGGGCAATAATGCAGAAGTCTGTTAGGGAAAAGGTTCTTAAGTTCATAGAGCAGTTAATAACGCTGATGGATTTTCTCACAAATGGGAAAGGGATTTTATCAGTATTGTACAAATTAGTTAAAGAAACAAGAGTTCATAATAAACAAAATATATGGAAATACTATGAAACAGTTAATGGTAAAATGCCAGATGATAAAGATAAAAAATGAATTCTTACATCTCCAAAACTAACATCTTTATCACTATACTGGCAACTTTTCACATGGCAGTTTATACATAGAACATACTTAACACCACACAAATTAGAATTAATATATAGTAAAGAAAATAGATGCTGGAGGTATAAATCACAATTAATAGCCAATTGGCAACACATGTTCTATGAATGCCATTTACTTAATATTGGGAAAGTATTAACTATTTGTTACAGGCACTGTTCACCGATAACTTACAACTTACAAAATCTCTAGTTTTGTTGAATACACCTTGCCGTCTTGTGTTCCAAGGCAACAATATGTAATTTGTGGACTCTCCTTGCTATTGCAAGGAAAAATATTGTACAGAACTGGAAAGCTGTAAATTCTCCCAATTTTAAACATTTTAAGAACATGGTTTTATCAGTCTCACAGTTGGAATTGAAAACAATAAAGGAAAGAAAAAAACAATCTACTTCCTTAAGCATTGCCTGGCAGAAAGTAAATTAAGTGCTGGAAGCAGGAGACTAATAAATTATAATCTTGTTCAAAGATACATTCAGGAAAACAAAAGTTTTTCAAGTATAGACATCTTAGGTAAATAGTTGGTTTTGTAATGTTTGCTTTTGGAATTGTTTCGTCACTTGAAGCTTTGACTATGTAAATATTTCTCTGATATACATACTGAATATATGTTTCTGTTTCTGAAAATCAATAAAAATTTATTCAGTTAATAAAAAAAAAAGAAACCCCATTCAGTAATTTAAGTTTGCACAAGCACTAACATTATACAAAATAAATTATTTTGCCCTGCAATCACTTCAGCAGTCTGACCACATATGCACAAGCACTTCAATGATACCAAAACAAATCATTTTCAACAGTGATCCGTGTATGCACAAGCACTAACATGAAACATGTCCCCAAGTGATCTCTTCAATACTTTCACCAATTATGAACAAGCATTACAATGAAGCATTTCCCCTAGGGACCCTTTCATTAGTATGTCCATGTAAGTACAAGCACCACAACTAAACATTTACCCCAGAGATTCTTTCAGGAGCATGTCCATGTCTGTACCAGCACTTCACTGACATCAAAATTAATCATCTTTGTCAATGATCCTTTCTGTAGTTAGTCCATGCATGCAGATGCACTAAAATACAATAAAACAGTTTTTAGTAAAGTCAGTAACTGTACCTCAAGATTTATGACATTACATGTTAATTTTTTCACTTTCCTTCACAACTCTGTAAACTCATGCTAGGTTGCTGCTTAGTGGCATAATTTCACAGCCATTTACAAGTTTACTATACAAATTAGGTCTTTTTAGGTTCATCTCTATGATTCCTACTGATACACAGATTTGCATTGCTCTTCTCTATGTACTAGCTGTTCCCATATCATTTATGCCTTAAGAATGTTAAGCTTTGCAATAGGGAGGTATATTTCCAAAAAATGCCTCCACATTTTCATACTCATCCTGAAAGATGTGATTTGCAATAGCAGGTAGAGGCACTCTCCTCAGATCACTGCTATGAAAATATGAAGGGCTGGACCATGAATACTGCCCAGTATTTAAAAATGTCAGCTGAAAATTCAAGTGTCATAATGCAGAATTTACTGTCACAATTTAGCCATCAAAAATGTCAGTGCCCAGAATTCAAGTCTCACAATGCATTATTTACTGTCATAATGCAGCATTCAATAGTGTCATAGCACAAAATTTAGGTATCATAAGGTTTGGTCTCAAATGCTTGAAACTTAGAGGGTCCAGTCATGCAATTATTGCAACCTTACCATGAAAGGCAGCATGCTAAAAACAGGCATGCCTAAAATATACACTGAATGCTAAAACTCTCTGCCACTTTGGACCTCAGATCAAGCGCTAACATGGGTCCAGAAGATGGGCAAATGTCAACATTCTGTAATGTTGGTATTTGACATTCATACTGTCGGTAGGAAGAGTTCACTCAGCTTGGCTCGACCCTCTGAGTCTCAAGTATGTGATGCAAACAGTGTCATAATGCATCATTTACTGTCATAATAAAGTTTACAACCATGTCATACACAGAATTGCACTATTTTCTGTCATAATGCTGCATTGAATAGTATCATGGCACAGAACGCAGGTGTAACAATGAGTTTATTGTCATAATACAGTATTCAGTAGTGTCAGCACAGAAATCATGTCATAATGCAGAATTTGCTGATATAATGTAGCCCGCAGCAATGTTATATCACAGAATTCAAGGTTAACAATGCAAGATTTACTGTCATAATAATAGTATCCAACAGTGTCATAGTAGAGAATACATGAGTCATATTGCAGCAATTACTATTAAAATTTTGAATTCACCAGTGTCTTAGCACAGAATTCAAGTAATATAGTAGAGCATTTATTGCCACAATTCTTTATTGAATGGTGTCATAGTGCATAAATTGTCATAATGCAGCATTTACTGTCATAATTTAGCATTTGCCACTGTGAGCTCACAGATTTCAATATAATTATATTTTAATACTGTCATATTTTTAATACTATGCTTTACAGATGGTTATGTATATACTGCCACTTTAAGACTTGTTAATTGATTCAGTTAGTTTTAACACTGTGTTAATATTTAAACCAGATATCGGGAATTAGACACTATTCTGATGAAGTCCTGAAAGCAAAAGGACAAAAGCACTTATTTTTAACATTCTTGATAAAATTTGGTTTGTACTCATTTGAGTCTCCCCCTCCACTTGCATATAGCACACCCAGTTATTTTGGCTACCTGTCTACTGCTTTTTAGATTTCAGTTGCCATAATACAGTATTTATTGTCATAATAAAGCATTCAACATTGTCAGAGCACAGAATTAAAATGTCATAATGCAGTATTTATTGTAATAATGAAGTATTTAACCATATTAAAGTACAGAATTCATGTCACAGTACACTGTTTACTGTCATAATACAGCATTAACCAGTCATATCCCAGAATTTAAATGTCACAATGCAACATTTACCATCATAATACAGCATTCAGCAGTATCATAGCACAGAATTCGTGTCACAATGCGTCTTCTGTCATATAACTACATTCAACAGCACCATAGAGTAGAATTCAAATATCACAATGAAGCTTTAACTGTCATAATACAGCATTGTATCATATCAAAGCACAGAATTCAAGACCGGTATTCATAGTCACTTCCACAAATGTGATAAGGGTATTCCTGATGGTTACAAATAAGCATAGCAAAGGCATGATTGATAGAGGCCATTTATGCTAATATGTAAGGCCTGAAAAATATTGAAATGCAAATAACAAATGTAGTAAAGTGTAGAATGCTAATCGTGTGGTTTGCATTTCATTGTCTGACATCCCTGTGGTACACACATCCATTATTAAATGGGGTGCTTCGCCTTTGGTATTGGAGTTGCAGTCCACAAACTTGTTTGTCCAAGTATGCACAAGCACTTCCCTGACACACAAATTAATTATTTCTCCTGGCAATGCCAACATTAGTTTATATTAAGTATGCACAAGCACTGAAATGACACAATAAATTATTTTGCCCAGCAATCATTTCACCAGTCTGGCCATGTATGCACAAGCACTTCCCTCTCACACAAATTAATTATATCCCTCAGTGACCCATTCAATAACATGCCCTAGTATACACAAGCAGTAAAATGAAGCATTCACCCAAGTTACTCCTTCAGTAACATGCCCTAGTATACACAAGCAGTAAAATGAAGCATTCACCCAAGTTACTCCTTCAGTAACATGCCCTAGTATACACAAGCAGTAAAATGAAGCATTCACCCAAGTTACTCCTTCAGTAACATGCCCTAGTATACACAAGCAGTAAAATGAAGCATTCACCCAAGTTACTCCTTCAGTAACATGCCCTAGTATACACAAGCAGTAAAATGAAGCATTCACCCAAGTTACTCCTTCAGTAACATGCCCTAGTATACACAAGCAGTAAAATGAAGCATTCACCCAAGTTACTCCTTCAGTAACATGCCCTAGTATACACAAGCAGTAAAATGAAGCATTCACCCAAGTTACTCCTTCAGTAACATGCCCTAGTATACACAAGCAGTAAAATGAAGCATTCACCCAAGTTACTCCTTCAGTAACATGCCCTAGTATACACAAGCAGTAAATGAAGCATTCACCCAAGTTACTCCTTCAGTAACATGCCCTAGTATACACAAGCAGTAAAATGAAGCATTCACCCAAGTTACTCCTTCAGTAACATGCCCTAGTATACACAAGCAGTAAAATGAAGCATTCACCCAAGTTCGCCTTCAGTAACATGCCCTAGTATACACAAGCAGTAAAATGAAGCATTCACCCAAGTTACTCCTTCAGTAACATGCCCTAGTATACACAAGCAGTAAAATGAAGCATTCACCCAAGTTACTCCTTCAGTAACATGCCCTAGTATACACAAGCAGTAAATGAAGCATTCACCCAAGTTACTCCTTCAGTAACATGCCCTAGTATACACAAGCAGTAAATGAAGCATTCACCCAAGTTACTCCTTCAGTAACATGCCCTAGTATGCAAGCAGTAAATGAAGCATTCACCCAAGTTACTCCTTCAGTAACATGCCCTAGTATACACAAGCAGTAAAATGAAGCATTCACCCAAGTTACGCCTTCAGTAACATGCCCTAGTATACACAAGCAGTAAAATGAAGCATTCACCCAAGTTACTCCTTCAGTAACATGCCCTAGTATGCACAAGCAGTAAAATGAAGCATTCACCCAAGTTACGCCTTCAGTAACATGCCCTAGTATACACAAGCAGTAAAATGAAGCATTCACCCAAGTTACTCCTTCAGTAACATGCCCTAGTATGCACAAGCAGTAAAATGAAGCATTCACCCAAGTTACTCCTTCAGTAACATGCCCTAGTATGCACAAGCAGTAAAATGAAGCATTCACCCAAGTTACTCCTTCAGTAACATGCCCTAGTATACACAAGCAGTAAAATGAAGCATTCACCCAAGTTACGCCTTCAGTAACATGCCCTAGTATACACAAGCAGTAAAATGAAGCATTCACCCAAGTTACTCCTTCAGTAACATGCCCTAGTATGCACAAGCAGTAAAATGAAGCATTCACCCAAGTTACTCCTTCAGTAACATGCCCTAGTATACACATGCTTTAAAATAAAACATTCACTCAAGCAAGCCCTTCAGTAAAATGTCCAGGGATGCACAAATACCAAAATGAAATATTTACCTAAGCGACCTCTCCAATAAAAATGTTCAGGTATGCAGAAGCACCATCTCAGGTCACCCTCGCATATCCATATTCTGAATGAAACCTGCTTCTTTTTGGCATAACATCAGAGTTATTTACATACTTTGTATGCACATGAGTTCAATAGATTCATTTCTATGAATCAAACTCAAGAGCATACATGTAAAGCCCCTTAACAGCATAGTAGCTGTCCCCCTTTCGCTTATGCATTAATCAAGTTATGCATTTCTGATAGTGGGGGCATGGTCACAAAAAGTCCTCTGCATTTCTGTAGTTATGCTGACAGTCTAGAATTTGCATAACCTTGTAACACTGCTCTTCCCAGGTAACCAATATGAAAATGCAAATCTCCTGACTATAAGTGTTACAATGCTGAATCTACTGTCATAATTACAATTCACCAGAGACATTTCACAGAATTCAAATGTCACAATGCAACATTTACTGTCATACTACACAGAATTCAAGTATTAGAATTTAGCTTTTACTGTCATAATACAGTATGCAGAAGTAAGATAACACAGAATTCAAGTGCTGGAATAGTGCATTTACACTCCTAAAATAGCAAATCACCACTATGAAAATGCGAAGCCCTGGACTATGAATACCACCTTGAGTGTCACAATGCTGAATTTACTGTCATAATTACCATTCACTAGAGTCATTTCATAGAATTCAAGTGTCAGAATGCATCATCTGCTCTCATAATACAACATACAACAGTATCAGAGCACATAATGTATCTGTCATAGTGCAGCATTTACTGTCACAGTATTGTATTCAACAGTGTCATATTTCAGAATTCAAGTGTCAGAATGCATCATCTATACTCATAATACAGCATTCAGTAGTATCATATCACACAATTTATATGCAGTATTGACTGCCATAATACAGCATTCAGGAGTGTCATTGCACATAATTCATGTGTCATAAAGCATCATTTACTGCCATAGTGGTATATTTAACAGTGGCATAGTTCAGAATTCAAGAGTCAAAATGCAGCACTTACTGCCATAATATAGCTTTCAAAAGTGTCATAGCACACAACACAAGTTTCATTATGCAGCATATACTGTCAAATTACAGTATTCAACAGTCTCATAGCACAAAATCCAAGTTTCATAATACAGCATTTACTGTCGCCATACTGCATTTGACACTACTGTGGCATAGAACTCAAGTGTCATGTTGGAATACTGCATTCAACATTGTCACAGAAGAGAAATCAAGTTTCATAATGCAGCATTTACTGTCACAATACCATATTTGATACTGTCATGGCACAGATTTCAATTGTCTTAATACAGCATTTATGGTCAGAATACTGTGTTCTTCATTGTCACAGAACAGAAATCAAGTGTATTAATGCAGCATTTGCTGTCATAAGTTTGCATTCATCAGTGTCATAGCACAGAATTCAAGTGTCATAACAGAGCATTTACTGTGATGATACTGCATTTGACTGTGTCGCACAAAATTCAAGTATCACAATGCATCATTTATTGTTGCAATACAGCATTCAACAGTGTCATATTGTACACTTCAAGTGTCATACGGGAGCATCAGCTGTCATAATACAGCATTCAACAGCACCATAGCACAGAATTTAGTCGTCACAATGCAGTATGTACTGTCATAATTTAGTATTCAAAAGTGTCATTGCACAGAATTTGTGTTACAATTTAGCATTTACTGTCATAATACAGTATTCAGCAGTGTCACAGCACAAAATTAAAGTGTCATAATGCAGCATTTAGCATCATCATACTCTATTCAATAGTGTCATAGTTCATAGGCACATAGTTATATACTAGGCTAACTACCATCAGTGCCTTTAAAGCCTAACCGAGCCATCCACCCCAATTGTGCTCCTATGTATCATGGGCATTTATTATGAGAGGGTATGTTACAGAAGAAGTTTCTACTAGTTATGTGGGGGAGAGGGGTATGTTAGTTTGTATGTTACTGTCTGCCTCTGTCTATCAGAGACATGCTGGCCAGACCTGGTGTGAGTCTCTGATTTCCGATCTGTTGGTCAAGGCAATGCTTAAATTGGATCGGGGATCAACTCTGCCTCACAAAAATGGAGAGCCTGTTCCAAAGCATGAGGATCCTCAGAGACACACGTCTGTCTCACAAACATGCTTTATTTATGTCACAAGTAAAATTTAAATCCTTGGATCGAGTGATTCTGGTACTGTTCATTTTGCAGGTATGCAAAAGGTCCATTAGAGCTTTATCCAAGGATGTCTTTTATGCCAGGCATAGATCGCCTCTAAGTGACCTGTAGGACACAAACTATAGAGATAGGGCTTTAAGGGGATCTATATATTACAATTTGTTTATACCCTGGATTCTCTTGGTAAGGAACCAGGGAGTGTCCCAACTGTTGCATATACTTAGTACAGGTACATGCAGAAGGGGACATTATAGTCGATGATTAATCTGATAAGGACCGAATAAACTGGGACTATGACTTCATTGGACCTGGATGTCATGCCCTTACTTATAAGTTGGGCAATATAGAATGATTTTCTTACTACCTTGGCCACATGTTTGTCAATGACCAGATTACATGTGCTCCCAAGATCCCTGACTACTAGGTCAACTCTTAGGGGCGTCTTATTGATGCAGTAATTAGCCTGGGTGGCAGTTTTCCAAAAATGCACTATAATGTATTTCTTGTCATTGACTTTTAGTCCGTGACTTTGGCACCAGTCATTTGTCTGTGTTAGACTCTCTTGTAAGATGTTTGTGTCATGGGGGAATCTATGATGGCTCCCAATTTGCAGTCATCTGCAAACTTTGTTAGCTAAAAGCCCTTAACATTAGCCTTTACCTCTGAGAAGTAGATACCAAATGGGAGCGGTCCCAGCAAGGAGCCCTGAGGTGCCCGGCTGGTGACTGGTCTCTTAGTGGAGGTGGTATCACCAATCCTGACTTCCTGGGTCCTGTCTGTGAGTCAGCCAGCAATCCAATGAGTTACATTGGTGGTTATGCCCAATTTGGTGAGTTTGTCAACTATGCTTGAGTGGGGTATTGTATTGAAAACCTTAGCCAGGTCCAGGTAGGCAGTGTGCACTGCTTTTCTCCTCAGCCCTTGCCTTGATGATCATCTCAAAAAAGGCTATGAGGTTTAATAGCAATGAATGTACTGAGCTCAGATGGATCATTTTATTTAAAGCTGATTTGCCTCCTGGTTTGAATTACACTTTATCTATCAGACCAGTCTTGCGAGTGTGTGGCTTAAAGCATTGATTTTATTGGTTACTCCTTAATGAATGAAGTTTTTATGAACTGAGATCTGTGAATCAGCTCAGGTTGCCTCATCTGTAGTAGGAGACATGTGACTTGTTTTCTGATTGGTCAGTTTGTATTTTAAGTATTGAAGAACTTTCAATGATGTTTAATGGTCTTAAGAAGTGGCTATTAGCTGTGAAAGCACTTACTTTCTTTTATTGGCTTTTATTGTTTTTATATTAAAAGTTTTCCATGTTCCAGCCATGGTGGTTGAGTTTTTTTAGGCTGTTCACATTGTGTTTTTGTACTTTCTTGACCTTTGCTCACTAGGACTACCTGTGCTTACTGTTCATCTAGGGACAAAGTCCAGGCTATAAACCAATTTGCTCTTCCTGTCCTAACGTACAGTTTTGGAGTGACTGACTGGCCCCAAAAGGTGTTGGATCAGATGGAGAGAAAACAAGAAGGATGCTACATGCTCATCAAATGATTTATAAAAATGAGTGCAAACCAAGACTATATATTCCCCATTCTGAAGGTGGTATGGGCCTCCTTGAAACTGATTACATGTATAGATCTGCAATTGTGGGACTGCATACACATCTGCTAACCTCACAGGATCCAAACATAGTGAAAACTTTGAAGAATGAAGAGAATAAGTCTAAGATGACGTTCCTGTTTAGTTTAGCAGAAGTATATTGATCACAAGTGTGAATGGAAATCAAACCAGAAGCAGATAGAAATCAGGCAGCAACTGAATGTGCCAAAAAAAAAAAACAAAAGAAAGAATATAATTTGAAGGATCAGATGAGAAGTCAAGAAATGTGGAAAACACATAAATGTAGTTTCAAGTATCGAAAACTCTTGGAACAGCCTCATGTTGATCAGGATTGAATGCGGAAATGGTTAACGAGAAGTGAATTTAAACCAAAAGAGGAAAGGTTAATATTGGTGGCCCAAGATAGTTAATTATGTACACATTGGTTTACAAAGTCCATTGAGCATGTGGGAGAAAAAGACAAATGTAGGTTTTGTAAAATAGAACTGGAAACAAGTCACACATCTTGTTGCTGGTTGTGATATACTAATGGCAGAAGGACTGTATACTGAAAAGCATAATAATGGTAAGACTGCTGCATTGGGGATTGTGCACACATTGTAATACTGAAGTAGCTGAAAAACATCGGAAATATGAACTACAAAGCATTACAGAAAATGATGAAGTTTATATCACATGGGGGTCACCCATTGCCAATAGTTCATAAAATAAACCAGGTATAGTGGTCCATGAAAAGAAGACAAAAGTAGCATTGATAATTGAATTATAGCACCCAGTGACTACAGTGCCTTATGTACAGAGAGAAACAAAGTCGTAAAATACTAGTATTTGCAGGCAGAAACAAGGGCAATATGGAAGAAGGATACCCATACAGTCCCAATAGTAGTAGGAGCAATGCATCTTATGAAGAAGAATTTGCAATCATAATTAGATAGGTTACTGATACATGTAACTCCATATGAATTGCAGAAGAAGTCAATACTGGTCACATTGCGGGTTCTGCAAAGAGTACTTCTGGCTAACATCAAAGATTGAAACGATTCTAATTTCATGAACTTTAATCACACTTTGACTTAGGAATGGGGTCCATTCCTGCGTTGGTATTAGAAACTCAAAAGACTCGGAGAAACTAAAAAGAGAGAAATCATAATACAGTAATCAAGAATATTATAGCACAGAACTCAAGTGACAGAAAGCAGTATTTACTGACATAAATTATTAAGTGTCATAGTACAGAAATTGTGTCATAATCCAGTTTTTACTGTCATAATAGTTTTCAGCAGTGCCATAGGAAAGAAATCATGTCATAATGCAGTTGTTACTGTCATAATTCAATATTCAGCATTTGCTGTCATAATGTAACATTTACAAGTGTCATAGCATAGAATTCAGCTGTCAGACTGCAGCATTTATTGTCATAATACAGAATTCAATAGTGTCATGGCATGTAATTCAGTTGTCATGGTACAGTATTTACTGTCAAAATTTAGCATTCACGAGTCTAACAGCACAGAATTCAAGTGAGGCAAGACAGCATTTATTGTCATAACATTATATTAAATGGTGTCACAGCCTGAAATTCAAGTGTCATAATGGAGCATTAACTGTTATAAAACAATTGTAACCAGTGTCATAGCACAGAATTCAAGTGAAGCAATACACTATTTCCTGTCATAATACAATATTCACCAGTGTTATGCCACATAATTTGTGTCATAATGCAGCATTTATGCACATAAATCAGCATTCAACTGTGCCAATGCATAAAACGGAGGTATCACAATGAACTTTTTCTGTCATAATACAGTATTCAGCAGTGTTATAGCACAGAATTTGAGTATCATAATGCAGCATTTACTGTCTTAATGTAGCATTCATGAGTCTAATAGCATAAAATTCAAGTAACAGAAGAACGCATTTATTGCTGTAATTTAGCAAACTCCTTTATCAGGGCACAACATGCAGGTGTACCATTGTAGACATTTACTGTCATAATAATGCATTCAGTGGTGTCAGAGCACAGACTTCATCTGTCATAATGCAGCATTTGTTGTCATATCACAGCCATAGGCTCATAGCACAGAATTAAAGTGTCACAGTCTAGCAATCACTATCATATTACAGCATTATGCACTGTTATAGCACATAACTCAGGTGACATAATGCAACATGTACTGTCATAATTTAGCTATCACCAGTGTCATAGCATACAGTGCAAGTGTTGCAACATAGATTCATAGATTGTTTCTAGGCTAATGACCTGCAGGGCCTTTCTAAACCTAGCAAACTTTTTCAGAAAAAAATGATGTCTTGTATCCAAATGGGACATTTATAAGCTACTTCCGTCCATAAGAGACATGAGTGCAGGCCTGGTGTAAATTTCCTATTCCCTATCCACTGGTCTAGGTTGTCCTTAAACTGGGTAATAGATGAACTCAGCTTAACGTGGATGGGAAGCCTGTTCCATACGAGGGGCAGTCTTTGGGATGCATATCTATCTCTCCAGCATGTTCTGTTTAGATCACAGACAAAATTCAGGTCCCTAGACCTTGTATTTCTGGTACTCTTTGACTTACAAATATGTAGGAGATTCCTAAGTGAGGGGTTTGTGGATGCCTTGTAAGTCAGATGTAGCTCAACCCTCAGGAATCTATAGGACACTGAGTACAGGGAAAGGACTTTAAGGCATTCTGCATAAAGCAGGTTTGATACACCTTGTATTTTTTTTGTAAGAAACTTCTGAGGTTACTCTAATCACTGCATATGCCTGGTCAGGTACATACCAAAGGAAGCATTGTACTCTATGATTGGTCTGAGAAGGGTGGAGTCCAGTGAGATAATGACCTCTTTGGACTTATAGGACATGCCCTTACTTATAATTTGTGCAGCTTAAAAGGATTTCCTCATCACTGTGGCAATGTGGTGGTCGAAGGTAAGGCTACTGTCTATGTGCATACCAAATCCATGACTACTGGGTCAACTCTTAGGGGTGAATTATTGACATGGTAATTAGCCAGGGTGGCTGACTTCCCAACGGGTACAATTATGCATTTCTTAGCATTGACTTTAAGACTATAGCCTTGGCACCATTTGTTAGTCAGAGACAGACCTTCTTAAAGAATGCTAGTGCCTGCAGGGAAGTCAATGATAACCCCCAGCTTGGAATAACCTGCAAACTTAGTCAGTCATAAATCTTCAGCACTTGCTTCCATTTCAGAGAAATAGTTGCCAAAAAGGACTGGGCCCAGTACCAAGCATTGGGGGGACTCTATTAGTGAATGGCCTCATGGTGGAGGTGGCCTCACCTATTTTGACCTCCTGAATCCTATTAGTGAGCCATCTGGGTATCTGGTGGGTGATAAAAGGGCTTATACCTAAATTAGTGAGCTTGTCTATAATGCCTGAGTGGGGTATTGTGTCAAAAGCCTTGGCCAGGTCATGATGAGCTGTGTGCACACTCTTATCTTCATCCAATGTTTTGATGACCCTCTCAAAAAAGTCAATCAGATGTAATAGGCATGACACTCCTTTAACAAAACTGAATTGTGATGGGTCCAGCATTTGGACATTACCTATGTCCTCATTTATCATGTCCATGATGATTCATTCCATGGCCTTATATATGAAGCAGGTAAGACTTATGGACCTGTAGTTACCTGGATCAGTGGTTGGATCTACTTTGTGCATGGGAATGACTGCAGCCATCTTCCATTCCTTGGGCACAAAGCCTGACTGAAGGCTCCAGTTGTAAAGTAATTCAAGTGGAACAGAGAGGTCATGTTTCATGTATTTATTAAATATTCCAGGATGTTATTGGGGTTCATTGATATAGTGTTTTTGCCCTTGGAAAGTACATTGGTGACCTGTTCCCTATTAATAGTTGAGAGGATTGTGGCATATAATCAAAATGAAACACAAACGAGAACCAAGCACTTCAAACAGAAAAAATCCAGGCTACAAATACGACATCACTCCATTTATTAAAAATAAGTCCTTTAATTTTAAAAAGTCTTAAAACTTCATCGGACAAGTAGTTAATTAAAAACTATCCACTTTTATATCATTAATAAAACCATGTAATATGATTAAACAAATCAGATTCAAAATCACTACCACACCGCCAAAACTCACTGACGTCATTCCGCAAATTCTCCAAAATGATAAAACATTAAAAAATATGGGAGTGCTCATGCTCATTAATAGATCATGTAAAACCAGCAAATTGTCATAATATAATTATATGAATATAAAATTGCCAAAAGGAACAGATTTACATTATCGTCTTAGTGCTCTTAATTTAAGCAATGGAGCTATACTTGCTTGTTCATTTAAACCAAGCCAGTTGTAGGCATTCCAATGAATTTTCCAAAAAATCTCTCTTGCTTCCAAAAACACCTTCCATGGTCCCCCCCTTGGGTCCATTCTCAATCTTTCCAATATAGTAAACTTGAATGAATGTTCAGGAAATTCCACAATATGTTTATAGAGACCATTTGTAAATTTACCCTTTTTAATGTCAAATGCGTTCATATATCTGTTCACGGAGTTTTCTCTCCGTCTTACTGATATAAAAAGCTTCACAATGTTGACAAAGGGCAACATAGATCAAACATTTACTATCACAATCCATTTTGCCCCTTATTTTTACAGTATTCCTTTTAATGTTAAATCTGTCACCAACTTTTACCCATTTGCAATAGGAGCAATGACCGGATTGATACATTTCCACATTATGCTGCCCATGGTATGTGCAGTGGCATATCATGGGCAAGTGCGGCTAAGTTCAGTCATGCTGAAAGCATTAAAGCTGCAGACTGTGCAGCAGTTAAGAGGGTTTTTTTAAAAAAAGTAAAGGGGTTATAACTTTTTTATATAGGGGTATCCTTTTGCAGATACCATGATGATTTCATTAAAGAATAAAAAGGGGGGTGATAGGACAGATTGAAAAAAGAGAAACAAAGAAGTGAACACACAAGAAAAACATCAAGAGAGTTTGAGCTGGAGGAGGTGAGAAAGGATGGGCACTATGTTTTTGTTGAGGATAACCCCCTTATGTTTCAAAGTTTTTGTAAGAGGTTAGTGTGAGTGAGAAGTAGGGAAGAGGTTGAAGGAGAAATAGTAAGGAAAGAAGGGTTGAGGAAGTGGTTACTGTGTACCCAGTCCACAGAGCCTCAAACACATCCACTGCCAGATGGTATTATAGTGGAAGACCCCGATACTGAGAGGTAAGCATCAATTGGGAGAGCATGTCTTCTACATGCTGAAGACAGGCTTTGACTGGCTGAAATCTCTTGTCTACTACCTTTACCAGTACATCTTCAACCAAAGTTCAAATCCCTCTTTCTATGAGGATTACCAGGCCGCCACATGCTGCAGTGCCTGCAGGACTGGCATCTCCACTGTGATCCTGCAAAGACATCCCTAGATGGGCAGAGGGGATCTCTCCCTAGCCTGGAATGTACATGCCTGATGAAGACCTCTCAACTGTACCAAACTCATTGGTATTTACTGGTTTTGAGGGCAAAATAATGGGGTGCCATGAATTCCCAAGTGGCCCCTTTAATTTTTTAGATTTCCCAGGGTTTGTTTGCATTTTTATTTGGTGAAGTTGATGCTGATGTCATCATGTGCAGGGGCATGTATGATGACATCAGCTTCATGAGGCAGTTGTCAGTCTGCTCAAATTCAGCTGCAGGCTGAAGGGGATGTGTATTTCCTGTTTACTTAACCTGGTGCTACGTCCTCGTGGTTGCACTTGCAAGTTGCAACAGTGGATTTGGATGGATTCACTCACTGGATTGTGGAATGAAGAATAGAATTCTTATTTGCCTGGTTGGATTTAATTAAGTAGCAGAAGTGCCAGCACAGCAGTCAGCAAATTGAGTGTTTTCTCAAGAGGTGCCAGCCCGGGAGATAAAGAAGCGAGGGGCAACAAGGAGCTGGCTAATAGTGAATTAAAATCTTTGTCATCCTTTCCCATTACTTTGAGTTTATTTTGCAAGGGTTTGCCTTCTATGTTAATTATGACAGAAACCATTTGTGAAGGGAGCAGAGCAGGTATCAAAACTGGAAGTGAAGTGAAGTGAGTAAGGTTTAATGTTTTTGAAATGTTTAAATAGTTGAGGTAAATATGTCATAAGTGCTTAATGCTGTGTTCTGAATCGGTGCTAAATTATGTAGGAAAGAGATGACTGGACAGTATTTTGGAGATGAAATTTCAGTTATATTTTAATTACTGAGGAGGCCTGCTGTTGAGGAAACTGGATTCAGTTGTTTATAAGCATTCAACAGTGTCACAGCAGAGATATTTAAGTGTGGTAATTATGCAAAATTCAAGCATCATAATGAAAGACTTACTTTCATGATAACAGTATTCATCTCAGACATAGCCTAGAACTTAAGTATAATATTGCAACATTTACTGCCATAATACAGTATAATGCAGTGTCATGGCATAGAAATGAAGTGTCACAATGTAGCATTTACTGTCATAGTAAATTATGGATGAGAATTCATGTGTCATAATGAAGCATTTCTGTCATAATAAAGTGTGCAGCAGTGTCAGCACAGAATTCTAGTGTCACAATGCCCCATTTACTGTTACAATACAGCATTTAACAGTGTCATAGCAAGCAATTCAAGTGCCATAATGCAGCAATTACTGTCATAATTTAGCATTCACCAGTGCTGTGGCATTGAATTCAACTGACACAATGCAGTATTTACTGTCATAATATATCATTCAACAGTGTAATAGCAGAGACATCGTGTCATAATGATACATTTGCTCTCATAAAATAGCATAAAAAGTGTCAGAATTCATGTATCAGAATGCAGCACTTACTGTCATAATACAGTTTAAAATGAGTGTCATAAAACAGAATTCTAGTGTCACAATGCAGCCTCTGATGTAATAATACAGCATTCAACAGTATCACAGCATAGGATTCAAGAGTCGCAATGCATAACATACTGTCATACAGGCATTCAGCAGTGTCATAACCCAGATTTCACTGGTCACAATGCAGCCTTTTCTGTCATAATACAGCATGCAGCAGTCATAGCACAGAATTCAAGCGTCACAATGCATTTACTGTAATAATACTGAAATCAGCAGTGTCATAGTAGAGAACTGAAGTGTCACACTACATTATTTACTGTCATATAGTGACACATTTGCCGTCATAATGCTGCATCTTCTCTCATAATTCAGAACTCAACAGAGCCTTTCCACAGAACTGAAGAATCAAATTAAGCTTTTACTGTTAAAATGCAGCATTCTGCAATGCCAACGCAAAGAATTCAAGTGACACAATCAACTATTTACCGTCATAACACAGCATTAAAAAGTGCCATATCACAGAATTCAAGTATCAGAATGTAGCACTTCATCATCATCATCATCAGCCTACTTTTTCCCATTTTCCACATGGGGTCAGGGTGTCATGTTAACTGTCACCATCTCTCTCAATTCAATACCACACACCTGCCTTCTTTGACACTCATCTTCTTTCACACAATCCATCCACCTCTTTGCTGGATGTCCTTGTTTCTTGCACACTTACTTAAATACATAAAATAAAATTTAATAAAAATGAATTCAATAAAATTTAATGTAGCACTTGTCATGACTTTTGTTTTTGCATGTGCATATTTTAATGACATTCTTGTTTTGTGGAAGGGTGATGCCAATTTTTTTTTGAAGTTTGTAGAATTTATGAATGGATCTACAGCCTTTTTAAGGTTTACTTTTAGTTATTATTTTTGCTGAGAAGGTTCAACACAAACACTACACCTCAAACACCACCCACAAAACAAAAAACAAACAAACAAAAAGAAAAACAACCCAGGAACCACACAAAAATACTTAAACAACTGAATGTGGAAAATAGGTCCAGGCATAAGCAGCTATATACAAAACACTCAATTTATGGAATACACAGGTTAAGCGCTTTCATCCAGTTTGTATCAAAGACTTCACCAAAACAAATACAGAATCCAGTTAAGCAATTTAAAAAGCTTCCACAATTAATCAGACGCTCACAACCCAACCAATAAAACAACCCCACTAAAAAAGCCCCCATTGTAGTAATTAGAAAAATCTAAAAGCAAAAATACATTCAATAATTTTTCCTTTCATAAATATCAATTCACATACAATAGTGTTAGCATATACTGAGCTAAACTTCAAAAGAACATAATTTTAAAATACTATCAGTAGAAATATTTTCATTTAACCTAAGATACAAATAGACATGTAATTTAATCTGCCACCTAAGCTCTTTAAGTTCAATTAATTCATTCCATGCACCACCCATGGGATCTTTTTTGACAATATCAATTCCCATACGAAACAAAATTGTGCTCAGGAAACTTAAGTATATGTTTAGAAAGTGAATAATTAACACTCTATTTTTTAATATCTAACATGCTCATATATACATTCCTTGAACTTCCTTTTGGTTTTGTCAACATAAAAGCAACTATAGTGTTGGCACAAGGCCAAATATACAATATCCATAGAGTTACACTTACACAAAAGTAAAGTTTTGATGAACATGTTGTTTACCCTTATACTTTTTTCCTCCAAAATATACTTATATTGCTTACAACAGCCACATCTAATGTTACCAGATCTTTTACACGAATTCCACAAAAAAGTTACCATTTTATCCCCTATAATGTCAGTATAGCCTTCAAAACATGAAAAAAATACCACATATATGCTTGTAGTCAATCATGTAACTGGTAAGAAAAGAACAGGAAAAATCTTTTTTAATACTATTAAGAATAAATACACTCAGGAGACAGTGACTGGAAACAAACTCCAACTTTTCATGGTGCTTCTGGTACCCCGGCAAACAGCCTTCAAGGAATAACATAAGCCACCAGCCATTCCCATTTTATGTCAAACTGCTCCAATTAAACAATCATCTCATCACCCAATGACCTACTACAAGAATCTGTTTAAACAAACATATTGGTAAAGATCAAATATTCCTATGGCAATGAGAACCAGGAAGAAGAGGGTGGCTATCACCAGAGTCACTGGGGATAGGTCGTTCACATCATGTGACTCTTCAGTCTCATCTGGATCTGAAATGCTGGCTGGGAAGAAGAATGTTTTGTTTGAGGGGATTAGGCAACTAAATGAGATGGGACAATCACTGCAGAAGGATTTTTCAGTCAAAGGAGAGAGGCCAGAGTTGGAAAAATCGTAGATTCAGGACAAAATAGTGAAAATGAAGTTTTTTTGCGATTTAGTGAAAAAGCTACTGTAGACATATCTTGGGTGGCATATAGTAAGTACTTTGATAAACAAACTGTGACTGATGTTCATTTTTGTAGTAAAAATTAAGAAAATAGGGTATGTATGCTGGGTCAGCTGCATATTATAAACTTTTCAAATGCCAACATTGCTAAAGACCTTGAAAATTTGCAGCTAAAGGGAAGCAAGTTTGTTCCTACTTGTTTTCCATCTTTGGCAGATATTATTTTGGGCATTAAAAAGTTTTGTAGAAAATTGTATTTACGAGTGTATTTTGAAGGAAAACAAGCACTTGTTGAAACTGATAATGTTGAAATTTTTGGTACTGAAGAGTCATTGCTTGACATGTCTATATATGAAAATGAATTGGTAGATATTTTTTCTGAAAATGAAGGTGAAGTAGGTTATTTTACTAGTTATGGGAAATTAAAGGTGCCTCATTTTTCTTATTCTAGTACTTTCGTCCCCCCTAAATGTTCAAAGTTTTGAAAGGGTATTATGTAAAAAAGTGGAACTTGAATACCATAAGTTTGTTAGATCTAGAGAAGCGCATTATCTAGGGGTGAATGGGACACTTTGAAGTTATGTAGAAGTTCAGAATGTGAAGGTAAATTTTGTCAGGATGATCAGGGGGGTAACTGGGTGTTGTTTTCCATGGAGAAGTGTGATAAAATGGTGTTTGATTTGTTAGCTGGTCCAGAATATGAAAAATTGTCAAATAACTCCAGGAAACACTACAACAGTCAGTTAAGAGAAATTTTGGATAAAGGGGAAAGACTTGTTTTTTTTTCTCAGAGAGGGATGTAAGCAAGTTGTATGTTAAACATCCCAAAGACCCTATGATTTATACCATCCTTAAAGTGCACAAGAATCTAAATGACCCCCCCCTGGGAGACCAATTGTGGCGGGTGTGGGGTCATTCATGCAAAATATTGGTATTTGTTTGGCTTTCCATTTAAAGAACTTTCTATCTAAAAGTCATTCCCATGTTAAGTGCACTGCTGATATTTGTCAAATAGTGAAGAGATTCAGTGGTGTAAAGAATTTTATTGGGCTACAGTAGATATTAAACCTTTATACACCAATATTAAAATAAGGTGGGGAATAGAAGCAGTTCTTTGGATGTTAGGGGAGGGGCCACGTACAGCCTTTCTGGTGCAAGTATTGGAATTTTGTTTAACACATAATTATTTTTGTTTAGGGGGGGTAATTATTTTTTTGCAAAAAAAAGGCACAGACATGGCGGCTTCTTTTGCCCCCAGCTATGCTATTATTTTTATGGCCTTTTTTGAGAATAGATTTATTTATTCTACAGAATTTTTTGCAAATAATGTTATTTTGTTTAAGCATTACATTGATGATTTAATTTTTATATATAGGGGAATTTGGATGAGTATTCTGTATTTATTGATCAGTTAAACCAGAATGAACTGGGGTTGCAGTTTACTTTTACTGTGGATAGAATGAATATACAATTTTTGGATGTGGAATTTTATGTTAAGGAAGATTTGAAGGTAGAACATAAACCCCATATGTAGCCTACTGCATTTAATAATTTTTCACAGGCCAGTAGCATGCACCCATCACATTTTATGGAAGCATTGCTTATGGTGAATTTAAAAGAATTTATGAGAATACTTCTGATAAGAATTTGGTGGAAGAAGAGTTCATGAAGGTGGAATGGAAATTGTTGCAAAGGGGTTATTCTCAGGGGGTGGCTCATTCTATCGGACTGCAGCCCCCCACCTGTAGAAGGAAAGAAGAAAAGAAATAAAAAAATGAAATAAAAAAAATGTTGCTAGTCCTGGAACTCCATGCATGCATGCTTGGAGTTCCTGGTACTCACAGCACTCCAGACTGCTGTGTCAGGCAGTCCAGATAGGGGAGAAAGGCATCTCTGCCCTGCATCCCAGAAGTTTGCGTGGTGATGGCCACACAGAACAGAAGGACACCAGACTGCATCGCCCACAGCCTAGTCTCACTGAGCCAGGAAACAACTGTTAGCTTGCATGGGCTAAGGAGAAGGAAACAAGCTGTTGATTCAGGACTGCTGCAACTGGATTAAGGTGTGTGAATCCAGGGCTGCTGCAGATTATTTAATTCAAGTAAGGCTGATTCAGGACTTCAGGCTATGGAGAAGGAAACCAGTGTGTGTAATGCCCCAGTTGCTATATACTGGTGGCTAGAGCGAACACATGGTGGTGGGTAGAGAATACTCAGGCTTGAACCCTGTACCTTGGGTGCAGGTGGCAAGGGCCTGAATTCCCTAACCACCACCATTTGTAAAATGTTTGCAGACTTTTGCCTCATATTGTTCTGTTCCTCATAAAATCTGTGGTTTCTGTATGTTTGTTTTTCCTTGCACAGTCAGTAGTGCAGTGGTGCACTGGTAGTATTGTTGCCTAACTACTACAGGTTTTCTGGTTTGATTCTTAGTTGTGGTGCCTTCTGTGTGGAGTCTGCATGTCCTCCCATCTTACAAAGACATGTGTCTGGAGTGTTTGTTCCTGCTCTGCTGAAAATTGGCTTTTGTTCCAAGTCAGACTTTCCTGGTTAACAAATGTTAAATAAAAATAACAGGCATTTAAATTTCAGACTTCATATTCTTCAGAAAGTACATGGTAACACTAAACCTTTTATTCCAGCAATTTTCTAAGTTTATAACATGGCTATTTGAAATTTGTCCCTATTTTTGGGACTGTATTCCCCAATTATTGGCTTCATCCAGGTTTTTTGTGCTAAGATTGAGAGCTATGGTGAGAACTGAATTCACTGAATATGTCTGGGGCTGTATTTCCCCATTACTGGCTTTGTCCACGTGTTTTTTGCTATGAGGTTGAGAGCTATGGTGAGAACTGAATTCACTAAATGGTAGCCATTTAAGTTTCAGTCTTCTGCTCTTTCACAAAACAGCTGATTTGGCATAGTGGTATGTTGCTCTGACTGTTATGCACAGGGTCCCCTGGGTTCAAGACTTGGCCGTGAAATGCATGGTGGTAACACAGCATTTTATTCTAGCAATTTTCCAACATTATACAAGCAATGTTTAAAATGTGTCCCTGGTTTTTGTGTGCCCCCCAATATATTTTGGCTTTTTCCAGATTTCTTGTTTTGCAAAGTTCAGAGATACAGCTGAGTGTCAAGTAGATTTTACAAGGAGCTGAGAGCTGCAGAGGAACAAATGTTTAGTGCTGCTTATGCTGAGTCTGCTTGCATTGTTAATAGCACAACAGGTACTGTGCTTGCTGTTGACGCAAACGGCTGTAGGTTCTACTCCCACAGTAGGTAGATGCATTGCTGATACTGTACTGCCTTGTAAAGGGGGTGGATGCTGCAGTCCTTTTTTGGCGAAGATACCTAATAACTATGAACCTACTATCAGTTTGCCATCCATTCCCTATTGCAATATTACTAGCTTATCATTTTTTAATGCAACATAGGCAATTTATTCCTCAAGGGCAACAGGCACTTTATTTGTAGATGAAACAATGACATATAAAGTTGTTTGCTAGCAGCAACCTCTTCATTAGTTACAGATTTATTTAATGTGGAATTATTTAGATGACTTTTACTTCTTCAGAGATTGTGCATATTTACTAATACTGGTGGACTGTAGAAGTTTGAGTAGATTTTTATGATGGAAATGTTCTGAATTGGGCAGTTTTGTCATTATTGGTGCATTCATTTTGTTTCACTGTTTACTGGAAAATGTTCAAAACAATAAATTTAAAATGCCGTCTAACAACTGTACTGTATTGTACAAGGAATATAATTTAATACAATCAGGGAGGTGTATCAAAGAGCATGTGTATGTTTCATGTTCAAGGGGCCTATGATTTGAAAACAGCCCATAGTTAATCTTTATCTGCCACTGGAAAAATGTATTTTCTTTAAATGTGGGTTTCAATGCTGTTTCAATGAACGTGAGTTTCAAGGGCAGAGAAGTTTTAATGCTAAGTCTATTTTCATTGTGAGACTGTATTACTTTGTTTAGCAGATATCTATTAGGGTTTGTGCTTTAAAATGCAAAATAAAACTTTCAAATGAAATCCAAATCATCGCAGAAGTAAAGCAGTATGCATATTACAGTGTTTATGGTAAATGGGGTGAAATAACCAAGGAATGGGACATTGGAATGGCTGCAGGGGGGAGGCTCTATTTGACCATGAGTTTGTGAGGGGGAAGGGCAGCAAACTCAGACAGCCCTGGCTGAACTATACCTCTCAACTGTCCAGATTTTTGCAGAATGAATAGATTTTTGCTTCTTATTTTTGATTTGTTCCTCATAAAATTTGTGGTTTTCTGTCAAATCATTTAGGAATGAAGTCACTAAATAATGACAGACATTGAGTTTCAGACGTCATAACCTTCAGAAAAATGCATGCTAAAGCAAGACCTGTTATTCTATCAGCTGTCTTAAGTTTCTACAAGAGCAATTTTTAGTACTGTTTATATGTTCCCCCAATATATTTGGCCTTGTCCAGATTTCCTACATTAAGAAGTTGAGAGGTATGTGCAAATAAATCACTTTATAGATTTAGGAATATCCAAACCTCTCAACCATCACCAATTTTGGCTCAAAATGTTGCTCTCCCCCTAATAATCCCTCCGCAAAATGGCAATTTTGGAAGAAAACGTGGACGGTTTACAATTATAAATAACTGTAATGATCAGAGTTATAGTTTGCTTTTATTTCAGAAATGCATGTAGATTCTCTTAGTTTGTCAGCTGCTCAAGTTAACAGTACTAATGTTAAAAAGGTGTCCCTTCTTTGACAGGTTCCCAGCTGTATTGTGTGACAATTTTATATTTTTGCATCAAATTTCTGGTCTGTTTTTGATAAAATTATGGTTTTCTGGCAAATTAGTGGCAAATCATTAAAGGCTGAAGTTAGAAAATAATGGCAGACATTTGAGTTTCAGATTTTATACCCTTCAGAAAATTCATACTAATGCAAGACCTACTACTATTCTATTATCTTTCTAAGTTTATAAGAGCAATATTTAAAAATTGTCCTTATTTTTGGGCCTGTATCCCACTTCTATGTATGGCTTTGTCCAGATGTCTTGCTCTGAGGTTGAGAGGTATGAGTGTCAGAGCCATCACCGTCAGCCAGAGACATTTCAAATTGTGACATACTTGTTGCACCCCACTCCCCATTGTAGTCGCTCTGGATGTGTCCAAGCAAGGCAAGGAGAAGTTATGCAGTTAAGTGTGCAGAGTATTCCCCCATCCAAGGTAGACCACAAGTATGACTGTGGCTTTTCATCTGTCCTTGATTTTGCAGAATGTTCTGGTTTTCTGTCATATTTTTATACTGTTGATTTATGCTTCTTATTATTCAGAAAATGCATGCTGTTGCAGTGCCCTGCTGCTCTGTGTTTAAGTAGCAATGCTTTAATGACCATCAGGTAAGCTTGTTGGAGATTGTAAGATGCAAGTAAGCTTTAATAAGCATACTGTTAAAGAATTACCAACATTGAAAGCAGAGAATATTTACATAACTAGATAACGTAAAAGCCTTAGGCATTGAAATGCAAAAATAGTATTTGTAATAAAGGACAGGATTACAGTATTTTCAGAAACTCGTTACATTTGTTGGAGACCTGTAGTCATCTTTGCAGGATTTACCCGTAAACTAAACAGAATGCCAATCTATTATGTGTGGTCCATAACTTGTGCAGTAATCCTTTAAGCAATTTACCTTGAGTGTGTTTCTTGTTTGCTGTTCATTTTTTCCTTTGATCATGTCTTCCCCATGAAACAAGTAGATAGCTGTTGTCAGACAGCAGGTCTTTTTTGGATAAGAGACATTTTTACAAGTGGGGGTATCACAGAGATTGCTATTTTCAGCATGTTACTTGATAATTTTATAAAGCTGAATATAAATTATAATTATAACTGCAGTGCAAGGAGAAGTGACTTGAGTTGAGTGCTGCTTGTTTTTTTTTTATACTTGATTTTGACTGGCATTCCAGTAATGTATTTAAAAAGTAATTTATTTTTTCATGCCTCACAACCTTTGTGTTTCCATCTAGCTATTAAGTAAGTTGTCACGTAGCCAATGCATTGGAATATTTGTTCTTCTACACTTAATTTTGTCTTGATTAGACTCTGGTAATGACGGTTTGGCACCCAGGGCAGTGTATTTAATTAAAGTTCCAGTTGTTGTGGTTTTGAGCATAGCCCCACCCCTTTCTAGTTGGCCACACCCCTTTCCATTGGCCCCACCCATTCAGCTGTCTCCTGCAACCCCCACTTTAATTTGAAGTCACCAGCCACCACTGGTTATTCTAGTGTTAGTCTGAAAAAAAGCTAAGGATAGTGTGTTAAAATTGGGGAGCAGCAGCTGTGTAGGAGACATAATAGTTATGATGGTTTTAAAAGACATCATTCTGATCAGGAAACTAATAGACAGGACAAAGTATTGTTTTTGTTACCAGATTTTCCCCATTTTCTGATATTTTGAGAAGGTCAGTGAAAGATTTGTGGCCAGTGGTATGTGAAGATGAGCAACTAAAGCATTTGTTCCCTTCATATGTTACATTTTCTTATCAGAGGTATTTAAATTTAAGGGAATTGTTAGGTTTCAAGAAGGTTTCTTTCCAGGGGGCTAATATGGGTTCCTTCCCTTGTGGAAAATGTAAGTTATGTTCTAGGATTAAGAACATTTCAGGTAGAAAAACTAATGGTAAAGTATTTCATTCCATGGGGAGGTTTTCATGTGTTTCTTGTGGGGTGGTTTATATTGTAGGGTGTGGGTGTACTTCTGTGAGGTAGTATGTTGGACAGACAAAACGTATGGTAAAAGTTACAATTCTTGAACACCTGGGACATATTAAAAATAGGAATTTGGATAGCCCAGTAGCTGAACACTTTATTAATGCACATGGGGGTTCTGATGTTAGTTTCTTCTTTAGTGTGTCGGTTGCACCTTTTCTTGCTAGGGGTGGGAATTTTTTAGCTAGTTTGTTAAAAATGGAAAGCAGAGTCATTCTAAATTATAATACTTTCAAACCTAAAGGTATGAATTTAGATCTAAATTTAAATGTACAAGTTATGATATTTACATATGATGTTTTGTAACATTGTATATGGAAAAATACTTTACCCCCATTTTAAGGGTATGTTTGTTTAAGCAGGTTCTTGTAGTAGATTATTGGGTGATGAGATGATTGTTTAATTGGAGCAGTTTGACATAAAATGGGACTGACTGGCGGCTTATGTTATTCCTTGAAGGCTGTTTGCTGAGGAACCAGAAACACCATGAAAAGTTGGAGTTTGTTTCCAGTGACTGCCTCCTGAGTGTATTTTTTGGATATTTCATGTTGCTGTATGTTTGGATTAATACTATTAGAGCCAATAAGTTCTGGCTTACTAACTGTTTCTATTAAAAGGAGAGGTTTAAATGTTTCTATTTGCCTCTTGTATGTAACTTCCTGTCTAACTTGCTCAACTAAATAGTCAGGATAACCACGAGACATGAACATATCTGCCAAAATCTGGGATTCAAAACCAAACATAACATCCTCAGTAATCATTCTGGATAATCTAACATACTGACCTTTAACTATCCCTCTTTTCTGATGCATTGGATATTCACTACTATAGTGTAATAGACAATTTGAATATGTCAACTTCCTGTATATATTGCTGATAAATCTCCTATTTGCAACATTCTTAATAAGTCCAACATATAAATAATTGATATGTGAGGGGTTATAGGTCCAGGTGAACTTCAAAAACGGTGTAGTGTTGTTCAAATATGTGATAAGGTTATCTAACTCAGGTATTGTCTTCTTCCATATGAAAAAAAATGTCATCCAAAAAAAGTATGTAAACATCCCAGGGTGGAGTTCTGAAGTTCTCAAAAATGAACATCTTTTCCCATTGCAACATGATTATATTGACAAATATGGGGGCACACACTTCCCCGATTACCCCACCTTTCTTTTGTAGAAAGTATTGACCACCAAAATACACAAAATTATTCTTCAGCACAACCTCCATAAGACTAACCGAAACATTAATTTCATTATTAGGCAGTTGAGCAGATTCACTCCAAACTGACATATCACATTAAATAAATTAACAACATCCCTGGTGACAAAAATCAATTCCTCTAAAAAAATCAACATACTTTATTTCAAGGAGAAAGTCCCACAAATCTTTACAAATATGTTCAAAGGGGACTAATGTTTTCTTTAATTTAATGTCAATGAATATATCTGGTGAATGCACTTTAGACCTACAAGCATTGACAATTGGTCTCATGGGTGGCTTAAACAGGTCTTTGTGTATTTTTGGGAGCCCAAAAATAGAAGGTACAATGGGATATTTAGAAACCAAAAATGTCCACTCATCATAACTAATTTCATCCTGGTCAAACATGTCTTTTAGTAACCAATCTATTTTGTCATAAGAAATATGTATAGCATTTAAAGATTCCCCATAGAAGTCATAGTCCAGCAAATGTCCTTGCATTCTAGATTTATAATAAATACTGTCCATAATAACTACTCCCTGCCTTTATCAGGCTTTATTATTCTGATAGATTTGTCCATACTCAACTTCCTTAATAGATGAAACTCTGTTGAAGTGAATTTAAATTCACATTTCTTAATTTTCATACCCAACAAAGCCCTAAAATCAAAGTCACATAATTTCTCAAAGACAACCAATGGAAGGGCCACAGTGGGGGGGGGGGGTTAAGACACTAATCCTATGAATCTCCACTAATGACATGGCATGATCACGGTTATTGAAAAACAACTTAAAACTCACCTTTCTTAAAAATAATTTTAAATCAATAAATCTTAGAACTGTTGGTCAGTACACATGAGAAACTTCTACTCAACAAGTCAGCATGAACCTCATCAACAAAAACGTGAATAATTATATAATTTAAATTCATCTTGCCTATCCGTTATGATGTTAGGCGAGGTTCCCAACAAAAAAGAGAGCTGAACATTAGTGGAAACATTAGACAATCCTCATGCAGTGGTAAAAATTCCCCTGGTCCTGTTCCTGGTTGGCTGTTGGTGTAATACTCCATTACCCCTGCAAATATTATCTGAAAAATGCTGTTGGGTTTTTTGTTTCCTCAGCCTCTCTGAAAGCCTCGGGAGTCTAAAGGGGGTTGCTCCTCTTCCATTGGTTCTTAAGTCTGTTGCACTGCACTCACTATTGGACCATCGGATTGTGGCTGATCATCCAATCAGACAGGCTTAGGATAAGCAATACCATTTGCATAATCTAGCCTGTCCCTCTCAAATTTCTTCTCCTTTCTAATTTTATTGTCAGTGATGGTTTTATCAATCCCATTAAAAACAGCACTATATTGGGCTTTGTATTGATCAAATAACAGGTCATTTGTAATTACCAAGTCCAGTTCCACAGCTTCATTGATCAAGTTGTCAATGCACTTTTGATTATGTTTAATAAGTACCTCCAGCAGCTCACATCCCTGCCAATCACATAAATCCAAAAGCTCCTGGTGCAAAGGAAAATTGGACACTAGACCATTAGGGAACTTCCATGATCTCAGCCCCTTAACTATTCTTTTTACTTTAATAAACTCCAAAAAATAGTTGTTTTCAATCTGCATCTTTTTACACTTTAATAATTTGCTTTCAAATAATTCAATAGTCTGTTGAAGAGGGCCATGTTCCATTCCAGCCATAAATTTCAATTGTGGTAAATGATTGAGCCAGGACTGGAGATTAAATTGGTTACCAGCAGTAAGCTCATTCCCTGATGCCAGGGAAGATAATCTGCAAACCAGAATAACATTACTGGAAATCTCCCCAGCAACTGAATGTTGTCCTGGGAGAATACTCGAGGGTTGAATGAGCACAAAATCACTAATTTTTGAATGAGCAGTCAAAGTACCGACCTGTTGGGAAAGTTGTTGAACCAATTGTGTGAACATTCCAACATTTTTTGATATTTTCTAATAATTGAAAGATAGCTGCAAACCAGTCCTGTATTCCAACACTGGAGAAGACATACTGACAAAAAAAAGACAGGAACCACACAAAAATACTAAAACAAAACAACCAAATGTGGAAAATAGGTCCAGGTGTAAGCAGCTATATACAAAACATTAAATTTATTGAATACACAGGTTAAGCACTGTCATCCAGCTTGTATCAAAGACTTCATCAGAACAAATAGAGAATCCAGTTAAGCAATTTAAAAAGCTTCCACAATTAATCCTATACATCCACTAATCCAAGAAATTATAGACCCATTAGCCTAACTAGCCTGGTCTGCAAAGCCATGGAATGGATTATCATGGACCTCATTAACAAGACATTGGTAACCTCCAAACACTCAATCCCACACAATTTGGTTTCATCAAGGGGAGGTTATGCCTGTTAAATTTGGTTGACTTCTTTGAGACAGTCACCAAAGCCTACCTTGACCTGGCCAAAGCCTTCGATACTATTCCCCACTTGGGTATAGTAGATAAACTCTCTCAACTAGGCATCGATCTGTATGTTACTAGATGGGTAGCGAACTGGCTCACCAATAGAACCCATCTAGTCTAAATAGGGGAAGCCACCTCATGCAGTAGACCCGTAATGAGTGGTGCACCCCAGGGATTGGTTTGGGGGCCTCTGTTGTTTGGAATATACTTTTCTGAGGTACAGGCCAAAACCAGTGGGCTATGACTGACCACGTTTGCAGATGACTGCAAGCTGGGTGCTGTCATCTATGTGGACAGCCTCCAAGAGGGTCTCACCCAAACAAATGATTGGTGCCAGTAACATGGCCTCAAACTGAATGCCAAAAAATGCATCACTATCCCCTTTGGGGAGAGTGATGTCCCCACAAATTATCACATTAATAACAAGGTCCTAAACACACAATCAGTTGTGAGGGACTTGGGCACCCAGTTTGATAGCAAACTGACTTTTGACCACATTGTTGCCTCTCTTGTATGGAAAGCTTTCTACATGGTCCACCTCATTAGTAAGGGTATCTCATCCAGGGGCAAGGAGGTCATAACATCCCTGTATTCTTCCCTTATAAGACCTATTATTGAGTACAATGCCCCTTTGGGCATGTATCTTACAAAACACATGCAGCAGCTGGAGAGACCACAGAGGTTCCTCACCAGGAGAATCCAGAGCCTCAAACATCTACCCTAAACAGATAGGCTAAAAGCCCTGTCCCTCCACTCATCTCATACAGAGTCCTCAGAGGTGACATCTGTCAGGCATACAAAGCAATCTCAGACTCCGCCTTGATGGGACTGATGCATATCCACAAGTCAAGTTCCACTCGAGACCACTCGCACAACCTCAACCTGGTCTGTGACATCAATAGGACTTGTTGGCAGGACAGATTTGTGTCTGAGAGACTCCCCTTTCTGTGGGAGATACTCCCTCTCCACATCAAGCAGAGTACCTCATTAACCCTTTTTGAGTGCAACCTGGATAACTGGATGGTGAACAGAAAATATACCCCTGGGATCCCCCCTGTGTCCCTGCTGGAAAGGGGCATCAGCTGCTGACTTGTCAGAACATGGGCTAAATTCTTGGCTAGGCATGTAAGGGCCTCAGGGCCAATAGCCTAGTAACTTCCTATGATCTTATAATCCTATAAAGATTAATTACTTGGACATGTCTATAGGTAAGGAAAGATTAAACCAAAGATTCACATCCATAATTTTTCACAAACTTTTTCCATTTCATACTTGCACTTTGACAGCTGTTGCAGTTATTTTCAAAGGAGAAGTCTAGTTATGGGAAAATAGTGACACTGCCAAGGCTGATTAGTGATGATGGCATATTCAGAAATGAAGTGGGGAACTTGATCGATATGTTCCTTGTCAGAAATTACCCCCATTCGTTACTCAATGATATTAAGGAAGAAATTATGAGAGGGAAGAAAACAAAGTTTTGTCCCATTTTGGGTGGCACTAATAAAGATCTGGCAAAGAAATTAGTGACTAACAACAATGACAAATGAGGGTATATGGTATAATGCAGAATTTAAGTGCCAACCTGGTTGACATGGACATCCTGAGGCAATGTAGCAATTGCCTCATGTACACTGACAACCCACATCTCCTAGTTCACACAATTTCATTATGTGAGAGATGTATCTAAATCAAGAACCTAGAAACCAGGCTCTCTCGCTCATCACTCAGTTCACCTGATACTAAGCAGGTCATCAGGATGCTCACCTCACCTCCTGCACCTACCAAACCAACAATACATAAACCTACATATGAGAAGGTCCTTACCAAAAGCATACTTAAACATCAGAGACCTCCCAAACACAAACACAAGCATGATTCACATAATGCATCCTCTGCAGGACATAGTACACATAATATATTACACACCAGCATCTCACCAGTCAAGCCCCTAAGGCATAACACAAAAACAAATATCTTAGTCATAGGCAACTCAATTGTGAGACACACAGATGCCCCTCTGGGTCTACTTTAAAACACTGAATTACCATAGCGTTGAACCACAAAACACCGAGACTGCAACATTGAAAACTCAGAACACTGAAGAAAGTACATAATACTGAAAATTTATAACATCAAGTAGTGTTTCGTTGAAAATGTAAATGTGTATAGTTTCATTCTTTAATGTTGTGGTATCACTTTAAGACATTGTAGTTTGCTGTGAACTAACATGGCAGATGGTAGGTTTTGCAGCTTTGTAGTTTGCTTAACGTTGTGTATTGAAAGATTATAAGGGAACAAGTAAATATTGGTCATGTTAAGTGATGGATTTGTTGCTTTTATGGAAGTTAAGTTAGTGTTCTGAGATGTGCCAGGAGAAGTGAATAGGGGACAAAGTTGTATTTTGCCAGTCTGTACATGTTTTTAGGCAATACAGGTAAGTGATTTAGACATTATTTTTGCATTCTGTATGGTGATCGCTATACAGTGGGGATTAAGAAATTAACATTTTTTTCACTGTAGTGCGTTCTTGGAGTTAGTATATTTAATTTATGGGGGTGTGGGGGATGCAGGGAAGCTTACCCCCTGGTGAAAAAGTAGTAAAAAGTGTTTGTTAGTTTAGTTTTGTTTTAGGTGGAGGGGATGTTATTTACATGTGCATTGTAGTTTTCGATGTTATGGAATGCGGTGATGTAAAGTTTTTGTGTTCTGTATTTTTGTTGTTGTAAGTTTTCAGTGTTTTGGGTTTTTGATGTTCTGGTCTCAGTGTTTTGTTGTTCAGTGTTATGGTAATTCACTGTTTTAAAGTAGACCTGTCCCTCTCACCAGGTTAGATAACAAAAAGTTCATGGTCAACTGTCTGTCAGGTGCCAGGATCCACCACATCACACACGCACTCAAGTCACTCAACAACAGACACTGTTATGATTCCATCATAGTCCATGTTGATGTGAACAACTTGAGACATACCATACTATATGAAGAGAGACATGACTGAGCTCTCTGATTATGTGTTGCAGGCAGGTATGTGCCTAGCGTTAAGCAGCATTTTATCTTTGCCTAGGATGATATCTCAATACAAACAGAAAATGATTGATTTCAACAATTGGCTTAGTTTGTGGTGTCATTCAAAGGGGATCCAGTATCTGTCATCCTGGGATGACATGGTCAACAGACCTCAGTGCTTTACCAGAGATGGTCGACATCTGTCACCCCTGGGATTTCAGATACTGGCTAAGGATCTTGCCACCACCCATAGTGCTTTTTTCAGGCAATGTCACCAGAACAAAATACTCATTGTAAAAATACCCTCTAAAAACAACTTCAAGCTTATGCTGCTAAACGCTAGGCATCTAAACCAGAAACTGCACTCACCAGAAGCAGTCCTCATCTTGGAAGATGCTGACATTTTTGCAGTCACTGAGACCTGATTTAAGGCTACGGAGAGCACCCCAGCTTCACCAGATTACATTTCCTTCCACATACTCAGGCCACAAACTGAAAGTGTGAGAACTAAAGGAGGTGGTGTATCAATATTCATTAAGGATACATACACCTCTAAATTGGTTAAACAGCATGATTCCATTAAATTAGTTCAGGTGCAATTGACTGTAGGTAAAACCCCTCTTCGGGTCATTGCCAGCTATAGGACCACCTCCATGAATCAGGACATCCACTCAGCCTACTTATATCTACTTGAGTCAATCAAGATACAACCAAACACCCTGGTTTTGGGTGACTTCAATTACCCATCCATTGACTGGGTAAAAGATACATGTTCTAACTCACTTGCCCAGTTTTTTCTGGACTTTGTTAACTCCAATGCCCTGGACCAGCTGCTTGACACACCCACAAGGGGCTCAAGCATCCTGGATCTGTTGCTCACCAACATGGGGGACCGCTGCACCCTGGTGAGATCTAACCACAAATTAGTCTTGCTAGAAGTAACTATAACAGAAGACCTCCCCTAGCAACAACTAGAATAAAAAACTTCTCCAAGGCCAATTACAACTTCTTACGTGACAGCATAAATAGCTTCATAGCTCCTCCCCCAACTTGATGGAACAGACACCTATGGTGAGTTATACCCCAATGATTTATATGAGCACCTGTACAATTGCATTGACTCTGCCATACCTGATAGAACCAAAGCAAGATCTTCAAGGAAAAAAAACCTGCCTGGTGGGCAACTGCCATTAATACGCTATACAATATGAGAAAGAGATTGCTGTCTAAGAGTAGGAAGGAATGGTCTCAAAACTGGAAACACTCCTTCCTCATCTCAAACAAGCAAATAAGACCTCTAGTGAAGTCCACCAAAGCTAACTATGAATCCAAATTAGCTTTCCTAACTAAAGTTAACCACAAGGTGTTCTTTAGTTACATCCATAATGGCCGGCTAAGAACTAGCTGTATTCAACTGGACATATAAGAGAATGTAAGTACCTTTATCTGCACTTTTTTTTTCAAAAAATACAGTATTTAAATTGATTTTAACTGTGTTGCAGGAATATTAACTGAACTGGAAGTTAGTCCGTGTTTGCTGAATTTTTTTATTTGCTAGTAATTACAGGTGTGGAGGTAGCCACATTCTTTGATTTCCTGTCCTTGCCTATTTAAGTGGTACAGTGTGAAATATTTTCTGCTTAAAATCCTCAGCTTTGGCCGGCTAAGAACTAGTTGTATTCAACTGGACGTATAAGAGAATTTAAGTACCTTTATCTGCACTTTTTTTTCAAAAAATACTGTATTTAAATTGATTTTAACTGTGTTGCAGGAATATTAACTGAACTGGAAGTTAGTCAGTGTTTCCTGAATTTTGTTATTTGCTAGTAATTGCAGGTGTGGGGGTAGCCACATTCTTTGATTTCCTGTCCTTGCCTATTTAAGTGGTACAGTGTGAAATATTTTCTGCTTACAAACCTCAGCTTTGGCTGGCTAAGAACTAGCCGTATTCAGCTGGACGTATAAGAGAATTTAAGTACCTTTATCTGCACTTTTTTTTTCAAAAAATACAGTATTTAAATTGATTTTAACTGTGTTGCAGGAATATTAACTGAACTGGAAGTTAGTCAGTGTTTGCTGAATTTTGTTATTTGCTAGTAATTACAGGTGTGGGGTAGCCACATTCTTTGATTTCCTGTCCTTGCCTATTTAAGTGGTATAGTGTGAAATATTTTCTGCTTAAAAACCTCAGCTTTGGCCGGCTAAGAACTAGCTGTATTCAACTGGACGTGTAAGAGAATTTAAGTACCTTTATCTGCACTTTTTTTTTAAAATACAGTATTTAAATTGATTTTAACTGTGTTGCAGGAATATTAACTGAACTGGAAGTTAGTCAGTGTTTGCTGAATTTTGTTATTTGCTAGTAATTACAGGTGTGGGGGTAGCCAAATTCTTTGATTTCCTATCCTTGCCTATTTAAGTGGTACAGTGTGAAATATTTTCTGCTTAAAAACCTCAGCTTTGGCCGGCTAAGAACTAGCTGTATTCAACTGGACGTATAAGAGAATTTAAGTACATTTATCTTTTTTTCAAAAAATACAGTATTTAAATTGATTTTAACTGTGTTGCAGGAATATTAACTAAACTGGAAGTTAGTCAGTGTTTGCTGAATTTTGTTATTTGCTAGTAATTACAGGTGTGGGGGTAGCCACATTCTTTGATTTCCTGTCCTTGCCTATTTAAGTGGTACAGTGTGAAATATTTTCTGCTTAAAAACCTCAGCTTTGGCCGGCTAAGAACTAGCTGTATTCAACTGGACGTATAAGAGAATTTAAGTACCTTTATCTGCACTTTTATTTAAAAAAAACACAGTATTTAAATTGATTTTAACTGTGTTGCAGGAATATTAACTGAACTGGAAGTTAGTCAGTGTTTGCTGAATGTTGTTATTTGCTAGTAATTACAGGTGTGGGGTAGCCACATTCTTTGATTTCCTGTCCTTGCCTATTTAAGTGGTACAGTGTGACATATTTTCTGCTTAAAACCTCAGCTTTGGCCGGCTAAGAACTAGCTGTATTCAACTGGACGTATAAGAGAATTTAAGTACCTTTATCTGCACTTTTTTTTTCAAAAAATACACTATTTAAATTGATTTTAACTGTGTTGCAGGAATATTAACTGAACTGGAAGATAGTCAGTGTTTGCTGAATTTTGTTATTTGCTAGTAATTACAGGTGTGGGGGTAGCCACATTCTTTGATTTCCTGTCCTTGCCTATTTAAGTGGTACAGTGTGAAATATTTTCTGCTTAAAAACCTCAGCTTTGGCCGGATAAGAACTAGCTGTATTCAACTGGACGAATAAGAGAATTTAAGTACCTTTATCTGCACTTTTTTTTCAAAAAATACAGTATTTAAATTGATTTTAACTGTGTTGCAGGAATATTAACTGAACTGGAAGTTAGTCAGTGTTTGCTGAATTTTGTTATTTGCTAGTAATTACAGGTGTGGGGTAGCCACATTCTTTGATTTCCTGTCCTTGCCTATTTAAGTGGTAGAGTGTGAAATATTTTCTGCTTAAAAACCTCAGCTTTGGCCGGCTAAGGACTAGTTGTATTCAACTTTTTGGAATTTGTATTTTTTAA